>NW_005179003.1:32254-179627 GCF_000350225.1 Chondrus crispus
TCGCCGCTGCCGGCGTTACCTGCCGCCTACGCCGCGAGGCGCTTCGCCTCCTCAACCCCCGCACTCCCACCTCCGTGCCCATACGCTTCCGTCAATCTATGGCTCTCACGCTCCAGGCTCACGTCCGCGTGATAACCCCTTACACGTCGTGCCGTCCTACTCCACCCGGCCCCTCTACTCGTGCGGCTTGCCCCGCTCCTTTCAGCCCTGTGGCCGCTCTCTCCGTCGCGGGCCTTTGACCCTGCTGCTGCTTTCCGCCCCCCAAATAACCGTCGCTACACCTGCCCTGGCTTCCACCCCCACTTCGCCTTCCGCTCTATACATTTCGACTGCCTGTCCTCCTGCCCCTCGGGCTCCTGCTCCCCTCTTTCCGGTCACTGCTCCCGACGTCCCCACCCTTGCTGCCGCTGCCGCTTCCCCTGTTCCGTCGCCTGCGCCCTGAGCGATTCTCCACCTTCCTCGCTCCCCTGCCGCTGCCGCTTCCCTTGCTCCGTCGCCTGCGCCCTGAGCGACTCTCCACCTTCCTCGCTCCCGGCTCCCCTTCGCTCCCCTCCTGCCTCCTTTGACCGCACTACGCTCCCCCTCCCCTTATGAAGAGCTTCCCCCATCCCCCGCTTGCCCGCTTCTTCTTGACCATGCTGATCTCAGGCACCCTCCCGTCTGCACCCCGTTTCCGTAGGCCCTCCTTCTCAGCCGTTTCGGTCCCGCTCCCCTACCCCAGTCATCACAGTTAGTCAACCTTCCGTCTTGAACGCTGCGAACCCCGCGGAAGTGTAGTATAACCCCCCCCCTGGGGGTTTAAATTAGATTAGATCAAGAACTAGATCAACTACTGTAGAGCGTCGAGCGCTACAGAATAACCGCGCGTGTCCACGTGTACACCACGGCGACAAGGGACACGCGCATACCCGTGCACACGTGTACAGCGCGCGAACGAAGCGCGCACGCACCACGGGTGATACGTGTACTGTCAGCCTCGACATAGCTGACAGTATCACAGTGCAGGCCGACCTGCACTACAGTAGCCCACTACAGTACCTCGGTACTGTAGTGATTTGATAGATTGTTTTGTATATTAAATATGGAGCGGACCGACGGCGGCGGAGGGGGACAAGCACGGGCTGGTCCTCAACCGACCGCCAAGGTCAGTCCACCCAGCTTATTCTAAACGTCGCCTTCGCTCTTGGCGCGCGTTTAGTCGGATCCGAGCCGGAGTGGACGCGCAGCACGCGAGCGAGCACGGAACCGCCTCCGCCCGTCAGCACTGGTACGTCACCAGTGCTGCTCCGGGGCGTCGAGGCGTCGATCCGCTCGTGCGTGCGCGCGTCCCTGCTCGCTCCCGCTCTACCACCGCTACCCGGGCCCGAGCCCGGTTCCGTAGCTGGTTGGCCCGCTTCACCCCTTCTCCGACCCGGGGTCTACAGGTCCACCTGCGCATACACCTCCAGTCGTCTGGGGGTGTTTATGGTACAGGAAGGAGCGCATCGTGACGGCCCGGGCGCCGGCTCCCGGCCCCCACTCACCTGCGAGCGTCCTCTTACGCTGCCGGCTGCAAAACTTGCCCACCTCGCAGCCACGGCCTTCCGCGTTCCTCGCCCCTGCCACGCGCGCCGCCGCTCACCGCCACCCCTTTCCCCCAGGGCGCCGTCCGGACCCTACCGCTCGCACTCCGCCCCAACATCCCACCCCCCGTCAGCGGCCTCTGCCGACACCTACCATGCGCGCTCCTCGCAAAAGCGTGGCCATGCTGGCCGCCTCGCCGCCTGCCAGTAACACTGCCTTTCACCTCGCCGCAGCCGTTGCCCCTCTGAGGTCATGCGGAATTTTTAATGACCCGTGCAATTCCTGCCCATCCCGTGGCCGCCACGTGTCCGTGGTGGCGGGCTGGCCTGCGGCCAAGCCGCCTCGCAGGCCCCTCGCCACTTGTCACCGCCACGTGTCCCCGTGGCGGCCTGGCCTGCGGCCAGGCCGCCCTTCACGTGGCCGTGACGTGTACGCAGTGTCGCCCCCGTGCGCCCAAAATTTGATTTCCCGCGAAAAGACACATCGGAAAATTTTGAAAATATTAGGCGCACCAATCACAACGGCGGCTTCTACAGAGCGCACCAATTGCAACACGCGGGGGAGCGCACAGACACACATACACCAACACACAGACAGACAGACACGGAAATTAGTATACGCGGGGACAGGTGGGCTCCGTACGCGCTTCGCGTGCCGAGCCAAGTCCGCGTGGAGGAGCAATAATTCGGAAGAGTGGCAAGGGGAAGATGTAAAGAGAATGGCGTTTACTTTTTTGATGACTACTGAAGGACCTCGGGGTACACTACGTTTCGCGTTTTTGCATCGAACTCTCGAGTGAGGATAGTGACGTTGCTTGGGTGAGTTGTCCTCGATAATGCGACGTAGAGTTGACCGTGCGAGAAGCAATGATCTCGTAGGTCGAGACCAATGCGGCCACCGAAGGACTGGCCTTGGGCTTTGTTCGTTGTAATGGCGAAGCACGTGCGAATGGGGAACTGCGTTCGAGTAAAGCCAGGGATGGGAAAGTTGTCGTCGCCTGGTCCGCAGGGCATTCGTGGAAGGCAGAGTCTGTTGCCTTCATGTGACCCCGTGGTAACGCGTAGAAAGAGTAGGTTGTTGGTCATTTTCTCGATGCCATATCGTGCGCCGTTGACGTGACCGGAAGTGGGATCGAGATTGCGCAGAAGCATGACGATGAAAACTTTCTTGAGCTTGAGCTTGTGGTCTGGTAGAGCAGACCCGGCGGTCAAGTTGTTGAGCATTTCTGTGGGATAGATCACCGCGTTGGTGTCTTCGTTCTCGACCTTGTCTGCGCTTAAATACGTTCGATACGGTCCCGGAATCATGTTTCCGATGACCTCGTTGACTTCCTCGAGCGGCCTGTTCATTGTGGTGAGTATAACGCGCTTGGTGAGCCAGGCAGGGTCGGCGTGATTGTCTCGAATCTCTTGGAAGACCTTGACGCATAAATTGCGGATGGTGTGCTCGAACGCTACGGACTGTGGTAGTGAGATCCATTCCGGGCACTGTTCGCCTTGGAGTCTGCTTTCCCCGACGCTGAGGAGGAACTCTGGAAAGTTGAGAGCCTCCACATCTGCTGCAGGGTCCGCTCGGAGAGCAGCAAATCGCATGTTCTCGGTAAGGCACAAGAATCGGCACTCTCGATACAGCGGAGAAACCTTGACGCACGCGCTCAGGATTTGTGCTCTGGACCCGCCCGGAACGACGGGAAGGATTTGTCTAAAGTCTCCAGCGAGCACGATGAACTTTCCTCCGAAGGACCGGTCGGTCTGCATCAAGTCGCGAAAGGAGCGATCGACAGTCTCAATGCAATTTCGATGGAACATGACGATCTCGTCCCATATGATGAGATCAACTTGTTGCAATGTACGGCCTGTGTCGGAGTTTGTCGAGAAGTTGCAAGTGCTTTCTGTAGTGCAATACCCGTCTCGGGTAGGGGGGTGAAAGGAAGTGAGAAAAGGAAAAAATTGGATACTGTGGTCCGGGCTGGAGGACACACGTGTGCAACGATGCGCACGATTATTTTAATTATTTAATTCTATTTACAAATTAGATCTAGAATCTGGAGCCGGGAGCTACTGTACTCTCCCCGGCGGAGCTATAGAGCATAGCCCAGTTACCAACCCAAGTGAGTAAAGGTAACCCGAGTTGCCGGAGTTAGATCTCGCCTTCGTCGAAGACCGCTTCCGTTCACGCGACGCGCCTCACTTCTACGCTGCTAACGACATCCTCTATTGCTCGGGGTCCCCTTTTCCTTATCCTTTTACCTTTTCTATCTCTAATTCCTATCCTTTTCTATCTCCACATCTATTTTTCCCTTAATTGTGTTGGTTCCATTGGTGTCGGTCGCGACCGATCCGGTGTTGGTGTGATTGCCATCGGGCAGCACGTAGGTTGTAGGGCTGCTACAGTGTCCTGTTCCGTCGGAAGGCTGTTGCCACGACGCCTCCTTCGAAGGTCTTATCATACAAGACAGTGTTGGTACCACCAAACGCGGTTGCGATCGCATTGGTGTCGGTGTTTTGCCATCGGGCAACACGTTGGTCGTAGCGTTACTACATAGTTACGTTCTCGTCCGGTAGTGCTAGTCGAGCCCCCGTCGAAGACTTTGAATTATACCCAAGGTGCTGCAGACGCTCGTTGAGCATTGGCCTTACAACCCAGCGAACCGAGGTTACATGTAGACAAGCCCAACCCGCACTCGCCGAGCGCTCAAGTCTTCGCAAGTCTCTACCACCATTATCCTCCCGGGCCGGGCATCTTTCCTTAACCCCCCCGTCGGAGTTGAGCTACCGTGGGCCGCAAGCCCACACAAGGGGAAAGGGAGTCTCGAACGCTCCGTAGCGCGTGCCATCGGCAGTGGTTGTTTCTGTTGCTGTTTCCTTCTTTTTGTTTGACCGTCGGACTGTGTTCGCGGCCTGCCAGGCACATTGCACTACAAAAGTGGTCTCCAGACGTAGAAACTGGTGTACAGGAGACCTGACCTAGAAATTGCGTGCGTGGAGACGCACTACATAATTGGTCTCGGTGACGTAAGTTTATTTGACGTATTATAGCGTTCTCTTTTTTTGTTTTGTTTAAGTTCGTTCATTTGTAACGGACCATGTCGACAATCGCCCCCGGAGACGTCGGTCCCGGGGCGAGCCGAAGCCGATCGGCAAGGGCGTCGAAGATCCTGCGAGGTCCTCGCACCCGAAGTCAGGCCAATACGGCCACGTGTCCCGAAGGTCAAGAATCCCCGATGGGGATTGAAGCCGACAAGGATAACCTGGAAACCGGGTTACAGAAGATGATTGGCGAAATTCGCCAGGAGACGAAGAACGATCTCGAGGCTGACGTAGTGCAATGTGCCTGGCAGGCCGCGAACACAGTCCGACGGTCAAACAAAAAGACGAAAAACAACAACAGAAACAACCACTGCCGATGGCACGCGCTACGGAGCGTTCGAGACTCCCTTTCCCCTTGTGTGGGCTTGCGGCCCACGGTAGCTCAACTCCGACGGGGGGGTTAAGGAAAGATGCCCGGCCCGGGAGGAAAATGGTGGTAGAGACTTGCGAAGACTTGAGTGCTCGGCGAGTGCGGGTTGGGCTTGTCTACATGTAACCGCGGTTCGCTGGGTTGTAAGGCCAATGCTCAACGAGCGTCTGCAGCACCTTGGGTATAATTCAAAGTCTTCGACGGGGGCTTGCTCAGCACTACCCGACGGGATCGTAACTATGTAGCAGCGCTACTACTGACGTGTTGCCCGATGGCTAAAAACACCCTCACCAGCGCGATCGCAATCGCGATAGGTGGTACCAACTCTGTCTTATACAGTAATACCTTCGACGGAGGCGTCGTTGCAACAGCCTTCCGACGGAACTTGAAACAGTAGCAGCGCTACACAACGTGTTGCCCGATGTCTAAAACACCTACACCGGATCGGTCGCAACCAACTCCAGTGGAACCAACACAATTAAGGGAAAAATAGAGATAGAGGTAGAAATGAATAGGAAAATAAAGGAAAAAAGAAAAAGGGAACCCCCGAGCGCAAAGGATAACGTAATCTGTAGTAAAAGGGAGCGTCTTGGGAAAGACGGACTTCGACCAAGGCGATATTCAACTCTGGCAACTCGGGTTACCTTTACTGACTTCGTGGTCAGAGGGCTAAGGTATATATGGCCCCGCCGGAGTCACTACAGTAGCTTGCGGCGCTAGATCCTAGATCTAATCTAGTGTCAGCAAAATTAATGCCAACTAATTAACTAAATGAAATAAAATAATTAAAAATTAAAACTGTGCAATTTTTCACACGTGTGTCCCCCAACCCGGACTACTTTTCATATCCAAATATTTTCCTTTCTTTTCACCCCCCTTTTCAGGTGCGTATTGCACTACAGCTGAATTATCCCTCGTGCACAAGCAACTGGAGTTGCAAACCTCCGAGTTCCACGCCGCGTTGGATGAGCTGACAGCTCGCGTGGTTCTCGTCGAGAATTCGCTAACCGATGCGACCAAGGGCCGAGAGCTGGAGGTATTCGAATCGCTGCAGCTCGCCGGCAAGGAAGCGCGGCGAGACGCGAATCAAGCCCTGGAGACTCTGGCCAAAACTAGGGGCAGCATCGATGATAAATTTGACCGTGCCGCGCGCCGTCTCAAGGACCTTGAGCAGGCTGCGGGCCGGTCAGGACCAAGGTTAGAGGAAGGGCCGCTCTCCAGCGAAGAAATGCCTGAAGACCGAACGAAGAGGGACAAGTTTGTCCGAATTAGGGACTCCAAAATGAGAAGTTCGAAGAGGGCCAAAGGCCGAAAGAAGAAAGGCCACTGGAGTGATGACCGTGAAAATTTCGACTCAAATTCAGAGTCGAACGGTTCAGAAGGAAATGGTGGCGACGGTTCGTCGAACCATTCAGGAAATTCCGACCGACGATCAGCAGAAGGAAATGAAATTTTATCGAATAAGAAGAGCTACAAGAGAGGCGGAATTACTTCGTCCGCCTCGCGAAGGGATGTGGACGCGGAGCCAGAGGATATCGCGACGCGGCGCGGTCCGCGATGGGAGGAGTTGGAGGAATTAAATCCGACCAAGTACCTCTTCAAGAAGTTGCTTTCGTATCGGACGTACCGCTTTGCGAAACCCGCAGACTTATTTGCCTAGCGCCCGGCGGTCCGCCGTGGGAAAAATTAGAAGAGACATACCACCGAAGGTGAAGAGAGACAATACATTCACCGGCGAAGATGGAGTATTGGTTTTGGATTTCTTGGCCAAGCTGGTTCAAGAATTCGGCACGCAAGAGATGGACGAAGGTCAAGCGATCCGCTGGTTGCCGGAGTTCCTCGGCGGAATAGCCCCAAGACAGGACACTTCTGTGTCACAGACGGCCGGAACCCACCATGGGAAAATTTCCGTCTGGCCGGAGGCTGTGCAGTGGTTATTGCGGAGTTTCACGACCGATGAGGCGATCCGCCAAGCCGTGCTCGCCTTGCGAGAAGTACATCAAAGACCGTCCAAAGACGAGATGGAATTCTATATCCGTCTGATGGACGCAAGCAATCGATGTGGAAACGTTTACTCGATGGAGGAACAAATTACGATGTTTATTGAAGGGCTCGACGCGAGTATCAAGCCAATGGTGTCCCAATATCGTCAGGACAATAGGGACGTGTCTTTCCTAAGGCTGGTCAATTATGTGAAGGCGCATGGCTCGGCGAGCCGCGCCCAGGGAAAGAAGTACAAGAGGGTCACCATGCAAGCGCCAGCGGCGCTGAGGAAGGGGAGCAAGCAGAATTCCCCGCATGCCGCGCGAAAAATTCGCGGCGCTGCCCACCTGGCCGAGTCAATTTCTGGGTCAGAAGAAGTAAGCTCTCCTAACCCAAATTAGAATGGTTATGGAGGTGTGCTTATGGCCGAGGGCGATTTTATTGAATCATCGGAGGGAAACGGCTACGTAGAAGAAGACCCGAGCGGCGCTTCTACAGTAATGACGCGCCTGCTTACGCGAAGTTCGTATTCGGACGCCACGGATCCTGCGTTAGCGTTCCGAGGGCGCGGCCACACGCCGGCGCCGCGCATTCCGATGGAAGACAAGGGCACAACGTTTCGAAGGCCAGGTTGGATGGGCAGGCCGCAACATCAAGGGAGGTCGCCGGCCCGTGGAGGACCGAGGGCGCAATATCCCGTCAAGAAGCACGGACAGGTGTGCTATCACTGTTACGAGAAGGGGCACGCCGCGCCAACGTGCATTCCTTCCCTCCGGGAAATGCAGCGAGTTTTGGGAAATTATGAGGCGTTGTCTCCGATGGAGAGATTAGGGATACCATCGACGAGTTATCTGAGGGTCAAGAATTGGTTCGATTCGCAGACGGCGAGCACGCCGAGTGCTTCAACGCCGAGGTCGAACCAACCCTTTAGAGGGCCCGCCGCGGGGCCCGCGTCGTCGGACGTGAGAAGGAACCCCCAGCCGCCGGGAAACTAGAGAAGGGAATCTCGAAGGAGTCACGAGAGGCGCAGGTCCAACGTACTGCGTCCGGGACTCAGTCCCGTTCCCCGTCTCTAGCAAAAAGGGAAGGCCTCGACGACGAGGTAGTTGAAATAGGGGGTAGGCCGAAGGAGCCGACTGTTGTCAAGAAAATTCAAAATCGAGACAAGGATCGTCCGATGGACCAAATTCGTAGGCCTTGGTACAGGGTTAAGCGGCAAGAATGTCCTGAAAAGATCTTGGTCCTCGCGCGAAAAAACTACAAAGTTTACGCGGATATTGGACCAACGGTCGGATTGATGAGTCGAGTGTTGTCCGTGTTGGACACAGGTGCCGGACCGAATTTGGTTGGAAGGTCGGAACTTCCGGCAGGAATGGAAATGTTGGTGTCCTACGGACCGACCCAAGACATTGGCGACGAGAACAATAGGCCACTCCGGACTCTCGGCACAATTAAAATGCCTGTGAGGCTTGGAAGATTTGTGGCCGCAGCCGAGTTTATCGTATGTGAAAAACTTGCAGTCCCGGTAATTCTAGGCGCGGACTACTGTGACCGGTTTGTGGAAGCAATTTATCCAAGGAAGAAAACGGTTGAGTTGGCGGATTTCTCGGAGGTTCCGATAGTTAGGCGGTTCTCGACGAGAAAAGGGAAGAAGAATCTCGTCCCGGGAGAGGACGAGAATGATGGAAAGGTGGAGCGAATTTCCCCTAAGGTAAAAGTGGCAAGAGCCACGACTATCGAGTCAGGGACGCAACGCGTCGTGGAATGCACCTCGAAGAGGGCGGGCTTGGTTGTGGTTCAGCCGTACTCGTCGTTGTACGAAAGGCACGTTGACGTGCACGAATGGTGTCGTTCAGGTTGAGCCTGACCGGTCATTTCGTTTACTCGTTGCGAATTTTAGGACGTACCCTGCCAGCGTGCAAAAAGGCCAAGTGGTGGCAGAATTATTACCGCACCCGAGGGCCGCGCTCGAGAGCAAAACCACCATTGGTGAAGTTCTCGGAATTCAAGAATGGAAGAAGGAAAATTTTCCTAATTCCACCAAGACGCCTACGGGCGAGACAAGATGCGAACCGTCGGATCAAGCGCGCGAGGACCAGCCAGAAGAACGGTCGAGTGGGCTCTCTGCGACGGCATCGTCGAAGCCGGAGCAGCGGATTGAGCCCTTACCGCCGGACGTGGAGGACCTCGACCTGAGCCACGTGCCGGAACGGCTGCGAGAGCGGTTCCGACGGATGTTGAAGAAATACTCCAAGATGTGGGATGGGACCCTTGGTGAAATTAATACCACAGTCCATCGGCTGGAGCTGGTCCCGGAGACCAGGCCCATCGCAAAAGCTCCCTACTGAGCCGGTCCAAAGGCGCGGAAGGTCGAGGACGCAGAAGTACAGAAGATGTTAGAAGCAGGAGTCCTCGAACCGGCGCAGTCACAATGGGCGTCGCTCGTTTTATTAGTGCCCAAGCCGGACGGTTCAATGCGCGGTTGCGTAGACTACCGCAAGTTAAACGCGGTGACGGTGAAGGACACGTACCCTTTGCCGCGCATGGACGAGTGTCTGGACTCGCTCGGTGACACCAAGGTTTTCTCCGCGTTGGACGCGATCTCTGGGTACTGGCAGATGCCAATTCTCGAAAG
This sequence comes from Chondrus crispus, assembly GCF_000350225.1. Classification (NCBI taxonomy): domain Eukaryota; phylum Rhodophyta; class Florideophyceae; order Gigartinales; family Gigartinaceae; genus Chondrus; species Chondrus crispus. The sequence continues at coordinate 41,895 of NW_005179003.1, forward strand.
CGACCTCAACAAGACCGCATTTTCGTGTCACTCAGGTTTGTACCGATTCTCAAGAATGCCCTTCGGGCTTACCAACGCGCCAGCGACGTTTCAGAGAGCAATGGATATCCTGCTCTCTCCGTTCCGTTGGAAATGCTGTCTGTTATATCTAGATGATATCATCATCTTCAGCAAATACTGGGAGGAGCACGTCGTCCACGTTGACGTAATACTGTCTGTATTGGAGAAGGCAGGTGTGAAGCTCAAGCTTCTCAAGTGCGAATTTTTCGTCGAAAAGATCAAGTACCTGGGCCACGTCGTTCGGCCAGGTACGCTCGAAGCTGACGACGCGCGAACCGCCGCATTGGAACAAGTGAGGTACCCTCAAACTCAGACACAGCTCAGAAGCTTTCTGGGACTTTGCAATGTCTACCGCAGGTTCGTTCCGCATTATGCGATAATTGCGCATCCTCTGAACCAACTACTGAAGAAAGGACAACCGGTCCAGTTGGAAAGATTCGACGAACGATGCGAAAAAGCTTTTCATAAGCTCAAAGACGCTATCTTGGCGCCACCGGTGTTGGTGCTGCCGAAGAAGGACCTACCATACTCGGTAGACACCGATGCAAGCGACTATCAAATCGGCGCTGCTTTATTTCAAACGCATCCGGATGCGCGACGTAAACCCATCGGGTTCTTTTCAAGAACGTTAGCTGCAGCCGAGAGAAACTGTTCTGTATCAGAAAAAGAATGTCTAGCGGTAATTTGGGACCTACAGACTTTAAGACCATATCTATATGGGCACTTCATTGTGCATACTGACCATGCCTCATTGAGGTGGTTATTGAATTTAACCGACCCCAGCTGGAGATTAATCCGATGGAGGCTCCGCCTCTCGGAATTTGACTTCGAAATCAAGTACAAAAAGGGCAAGGCTAACAGCCAAGCTGATGCCCTGTCAAGATTACGGACCGCAGGAGAAACCGTCGACGAAATCGACGATGAAATCCCATGCTTTATGGCCGAACCGGCCGAGGGTACAGTGGAGGACGAGGACAGTTTTGACGGGTTAGACGAAATCCTCCCTCTTGAGAGGGGGGCCGTCTCTGATCGCCTCGATCACTTCCAAGCTGTCACTCCGGAGGAGCTCATTCGCGAGCAAGTCGTCGACCCCTTCTGCAACCGCATCAAGGAAGAATTGGACGCCGGAAAGGTGAGAACGTTCAGTATGGAGACCGAGGAACTCGAAGGAACTTTATGCCGTACCGCAGCGGAGTTTGTACAAGTGGTGATACCACAATCGTTAAGGGACGGCGTCGTAGGGTTGAGCCACTACGCAAAATTGGCAGGCCCCCCGGGAGGCAGGAAACTTTACAAGACATTGAGAAGATATTTTTACTGGCCTACGATGGCCCTAGACTGCTACGCAGTCGCGAAGAATTGCGCCGCATGTGCGAGGGAAAGGGTGAAGTTAAGAAGAAACACGAAGGAAATGAAGCTGTTCACGCTGAAAGCTCCGCTGGAGTCTGTCACCATCGACATCCTCGGCGAGCTAATTACAACCAAACGAGGAAATCGGTATATCCTCGTGATCAGCGATCGATACTCGAAACTGGTACGAACCGTACCGTTGAAGAAGATATCAGCTGCCCACATCGCACAAGCCTTCGTTCACCATTGGGTATTCGTGTACGGACCACCGGTCAAGCTGCTGTCCGACAATGGAACACAGTTCACGGCCCGGTTCTTTCAGAACGTCTGCCGAGTTCTCGGCATACGCAATGTGTTCACGACTACGTACCACCGGCAAGCCAACGGCCAAGTTGAGAGGTCTAACTGCACGCTGACTTCCGCGTTGCGAAAATATGTTGGAGAGCATCCCAAGGACTGTGATCTATTTAGCGACGCTGTGACGTTCGCATACAACACGCAAGTTCATCGAACTACGAAGATCGCGCCCTTCGAGCTGGTGTTAGCTCGGGCGGCGAGAAGCATTGCGTTACAAGCACAGCCAAGTTTGGAAGGATTCAGCTCGAACCGAGCGTATTACCATAAATGGCAGTCGTGGTTAGAAAGCCTGATGAAAGGCGCTGATAAGAGCTTGCGGAAAGAACACGCAGGCTACAAGCGAAACTTTGACGCAAGGCTCCGCAAGCCGAAGTAGAACATCCCTTCAGGATCATACGTATTCCTTGGAAAGGAGCAAGGCACGGCCACCGAGCCGAAACATAAGTTGGCACAAGTGGCTACGGGTCCGTATCAAGTGAAGGAGTCAACTGAGAATACGGTCTTCATTGCCATCGGCGACCAGGAAGAGCGCGTGTCGCGAGATAGAGTCGAATTAGCCCCTAGTCCCATGGACTACACGCCGATAATCGGGCTACGAGAAGCGCTACAGTTCCTCAATCGAGAAGAGGAACGAGAAGAACCCGCCGCGCAAGCGAAGGATAGGACGGATGATGGACCGTTGGTCAATCAGGAAGCTGCGGGCATCCCGCCCGATCCACAAGAGCTGGGAGGTTCGGAAGAGCAGGAGGAGGATGAGTCGCTGGCTCTTCGGAAGGGGGAAGGACAGTTGGACACGCAGGAAGAAGGAGCCGAGAGTCAGGAGTATGTGATCGACAGGATCGTGGACCACGGCTACGACGAGGAGAAATTAATTCTCAAAGTGAGATGGTATGGGTATACTCTCGGGGACGCAACGTGGGAACCTATTGAGCAAATCCCCGCAGCGCGATAGTCACATATTTCCGAAGGAAGAGGCTACCCTTACCCGCGCAAGCGTGGGACGCACAACCGGGATAGCCATCGTAAATAGAATTAGTAGGTTAGAAACAACAGAGAGGTCAGAACTTCGAGGAAGGATCGCATCTACGAGGTTCGCAAATAAGGAGTTTGAAGGAAAGTAGAGCAAGGCAGAGAAGCGAAACTGTATCCTTGGATGAGGCATTGAGCCTCCCGGAAAACGCGAACACGCCTCACCGCAATACGCACGAGAAATGACGTTCCGAACAGGCGGTCCGCCCGCGTCGGGTATGATGTAATCAAATAATAATAAGCGTGTCGACAACAAACTGCTGAACGAGCGACGGAAGGCAGAGCTCGAACTTCAGCCATGCTGCGAAATTATAATCAAAAGCAGGAAAAATTACTGCAGCTGCAGTACGCACGCGAAGTAGTGGTCGCTGGCCACAGTCGGCGACATAAATATTTTAAGTCGCCCCATAGCCATGCCCCACCCGACCTCACGTGAAGCCGATCGTCACACCCCACTCACTGCTAACACAATGCCCATGCTCGACGAGCACGAAGAACCGTCCATAGGGACCACCGTCAGAAGAACGCTGCTACGAAGTCACCCAGCGGCGACCGAAGTCGACGCTCGCAACCGGTCCTATTTTCCAGAGCGATCTACTTAGCACTTACCCATCATGATTTCTCTTCAACTCCGTCGTTTCTTTGTTTCTTTATTTCTTTTCTTTTCCTCTTTTCTGTTTTGTTATTGTTCTGTTTTAGTTATTATTATATTTTGTGTTGTAAAAGACACGACCCCGCACTGCGGAGGTCGATCAGAAGAACCTACGAGGACCAAGAAGGAGCCTATCGCAACGTCAGAGAGAAGGGAAACTCTACAGCAGACCCACGATTCGAAACAAGGCGTTCCATTGAAAACAGAGAAGAAACCCCCGTGGGGATGCACGCAATGAGGCGCGAAGGACGAGCGAGGGTCGTAAAAGACCTGAAGAACACCAACTGGGCAGTATGGCCCATGTCGCGGAAGGATGCGTCGGAGATCATGAAGGATGTCCTCCGACTTTGTACACGAATTTACTTTCGCGACGATTCTCTTTACTTTTTATTTTTTCCTTTGCCGAGCAGAAGGCACTGACGAGACGCGTAATTCTAATAGCCCCATAGGGTGAAGCTCCCAACTGATGAAGACGGGTCGGAGCAAGGTTCACCGTATAAGCGAACAGGCTACTGTGTCTTTGTCGATTTTTTTGTTTTGTTTTGGAGTTACTCTACGTGAGACGAATGGTATCGTCAGCTCCTTTGGAGAAGGAGTCAGATCTGAGAAAGGGAATTCGAAACCCCGAAGAGGGCCTCCTGCAGGTTTCATTGAGACCCTCTATATTGGCTTGAAAAAAGCGTACCGACACAGCCCCTATTGGTTTTATTTTTCTGTCCTCGCATCTCCCCTCTGTCATTAGGGATTGAACGCAAGCGAGTCTGCGCGGCGTATCGTTCGGAAAACTGGGACCGTCTTCGAGTAAAGACCCCATGAATAATGGCGACGTACCGTCGATAACGAGAATCACTCCTGGAACCTCTCATCCGAGAAAAGAAACAGGATGATGATGAGATGGGATTGAGACGCAGAGCAGCACGTGGTGCCTTCCTTCATTAATATGATTTCCTACGAAAGAAAACGAAGGTTTACACAGCGTCAGAGGAAACGTTTGAAAGATTTAGCTTAGCACTTGACAAAATTTGGAGTGCCTGTTGAGGAAATCGGGGACAACACGGCAAGAACGGGGACAACGGGGACGTCTCGCAGGCACCTGAAGACTTCAGACCGGTGAGATCTGATCCACTACTTTGACTTCGGAGCAAGAGGGCGCCGCATGCCAACGCACGAGAACGGAGGTGTCAAGCGCCGTTTGAAAATATCAACGAAATTAAGGAAAACCATAGTCACCGCAAGAAATCACGCCGGTTTGTTGGCATGAGCCACGGCCGCCGATCCACGACATATCACAATGCGCAGGAAGGGAGGAGCTCGACTACGACCCCCCCTTCTCCCGCACAAGGCACCAGCCATCACTTTGATTGCTTAATCATGATGATCACGAGCGTGCTTCGAGGGGAATGACATTCAAGGAAAAGGGAAATGACGAAGTCCTACTCACGCGACTGTCGGGAAGTGCATCGAGCGAGCGCGCGCTGTAATCGCATAGCGAAGAAGTTTCGCCCGTCATTTTCGAAACCGCCGGTACGCTAGGTGATTTAGCCGATAGCCTCGCACACGAGTTGTTAACTGGCGTTCACGACCTACAGGCTACACACGCCGCCCCGTGTCCCTGATGACAGAGCGAGGGCAGCTCGCCCGACAGCAAGGACGAAAAAGCCAAGTTAGGCGACAAGGCGGATGACACCATGTGAAAATGAGGTCGCCGTGAATCCTGGAACACCATCTAAATGCATGATCCGAGACAGGATCAAGATGATTGCTCATCGCGATGCGATCAACTAATCGTAATAAGTATGACCGGACGTGTATGAGGAACCCTCGTCGCCACCTCAACTATTTACGAATCGCCGTAAGGACACAGTACGTTTTCGCCTCAACGTGATACGAACCGCACTGCAGGACCCAAAATGTCATTCATTCCTCGCGTATGATGAGAGGAATACGAACGGTCGTTTCGCAATCGCCCTAAGGTCCGCTACCTCAGGTAACAAACTAACAGTCAGAAGGACGTCCCGAATGAGATCACGGGCAACCACATTGACGTCTCCACACCTATCGCGTCGCGAATCTGAGTCTGCACGTAAGGGATGGTGTCAAAGAGAGAGAGGGTAGAACCTACGTGTGAATGAACCGGGTTCTTGACCCCGCGGGAGTCGGGAGAGTAGAGGTTTCCGCGCTGAGCTTCCGTCGTCGGTTCAATATTTTTTATGGCATCTTGCACGTGAGCAGGGGATCGACACTCGGACAATATCGAGAAGTCGCCGACACACCTCTATCCAGGGGTTCCAAAAAATTGAGACGGAAGCAGATCGCACAACGAAAGCGAACAGTGCACAAGGGCATGAAATGTGAACAGGGGAAAGGGCTTCCGATCGAGGAACTAAAAACGGACAGCAATGAAACGGAAGGTCGCGGAAGTGGCGAATGCCACTAAGGGCGTTCAGGGGAACTGATCCGAACCGGCAACTACAACAGAGAAAAGTTGTAGGGAGTCGTGGTATAGATGCTCATTGTCAGAATGACAGTTTTCGAGGGATTAGGAAACCAATGGCTGCTCAATGCACGGAAAAGAGGAGGAATTTGAGGAATGAAGAGAACGGAAGTCGCAGGGGACGTCTAAAGGGTCGTCAGGTCACGGACCAGAGGACGAGGGAGCCAGGGACTCCGCTCTTGAGAGGGGAACCCCCGGGCTCCGAAATAGCTTGACCGGAGACGGACGGCGGCATCATCAGAAAAAATGCAAAAGAGGAGGAAGTTGGAAAAAGGAGGGGTACAACCGCAGTGACGGTACGCAGGAAAAAAAGAGGAGGGAGTTGAAAATAACAGGGGATTCGCAGGTGGATTCTTTTATCGCCCAAAGGCCGTACGATAAAGTCGCTAGTCGACTATCATGCGGGCAGGGTGGGGAAAGAAGGACAAGTCGCAAGGAAGTGCTGTGGCCGACGTCTCAACGAGACTATGCCCCAAGGGATTTTCCCTTTGGAAGGGAGGTGACAAGCCGAGCTAGAACTCGCAAGTCGTCTAGAGACGCCCCCTGGAGAGCTTCTCCCTCCACACCATGAGCCATGAGGAGGCGATGGTAAACGGCAGCAGCAGAGGTATTTCTTTGGGAATTGTGGACGATGGAGGAACCGAGTTAGGGGCGAGGAGCGGACCCTCAGGTGAAGGGGAAGCCGGACGTGGGGTAGCATCCCCGTTCGACGGTGGTGTTCCCCGGATTTAAATGGTTTCCTTCGAGCAGCTCGCAGGAGAAAGCTCGACGAGCAGAGGAGCCTGAGGATGGGTCAAGCCCACGGGTGCCGTACATGACGGCAATGGCAAGGTCGGCGTGGGGGTGACGAGCTGTCCCTCGCGTGAAGGGGAAGCAGGAATTGAGATTGGATTCACGTCCGTGGAAGACACGACTCGAAGCGACAAGGTTTCCGCCGAGCTCGTGGGAGGAAGTACGACGCACACAGGGGCCTCAGACGCGGAGGGACGGACCGGTGTAGGAAGAGGGGAACTTGGAGCAGGAGGTCGAGAGCACAACTCAGGCTCTCGAGGATCCACGTTCACAACAGTGACCGCGTTGGGGATCGGTGGTTGATTTCCGACACGGCGACCCATCTGGGCCTCCCAGGCAGAACAGAAGGAGGAGGACCAGGGGTTGATCCACACGTAGTCGCCGGCAGCTGGATGATTTCTACCAGGGGAAAAGAGGGTCGATGGCGTGAAAAGGACCGAGACGAATTTTGTGGAGGAACGCAATCCCACGCTACCGTCTCGATCAGGTCGAGGAGGGCGTGGACTTCACGGTCCACATCGGATCCGCCAAGGGGGACAGAAAAGCCGAGGAGACGCATCTGTTCGCGGAATTTCGAAGGGAGGTGCCAAAAGCGCCAACAGTCGAAAACTTGCCACAGGAGGGTCGCGGCGACTTTCACGCACCACTCCGTGAGAAACAAAGTCCACTGCCCGTGCTGCAGATCGCGTAAATGACCGCCGCAATATCTCAGGACGGGCCCTAACTCAGCCCAGAAACCCTGACATACCTCGTATTGACTCCACCAGGAAGGGGTTCGTTGGTATCGATTGATGTAGATGTGGTATAACGGCAAACCAGATTTAGATCTAGATTGGATCCCGTACTGTAGAGCCGGAGCTCTACAGTACGGACCCACACGTGTGCGCGACACGCACGTGTACTGTCAGCCCGATGCCTGACATCGCTACAGTGCAGGCTGACCCGCACTACAGTAGCCCCTTACAGTACATCGGTACTGTAGTGTTATGATAGAATACTTTGTACATTAAATACGCGAGCGACCGACGACGGAGGAAAAGGACAAGCACGAGGTTGTCCACGACTCTCCGTCTACGTCAGCTCTGCCGCTTACTCTACTAGAACGACCGGCCTACTCTTGTCCGTTCTAGGCAAGGGACCGCGCGGGCAAGGACGCGCCAGCACGCGAGCGAGCCCGGATCCGCCTCCCCCCGTCGGTACTGGATCGTCAACCAGTACCACACCGGGGCGTCGAGGCGTAGATCCGCTCGCGCATGCGGGCATCCGACCCGACCGCGCTCTACCACACTGCTACCAGGGCCCGCGCCCGGTCCCGTGTGTGAGTGGTGCTTCATCCCGTTCTCAGCGATCCGAGGTCTATAGACTGGACGCATACACCCCTCTCCGCGGGTGTGTTTATGCTACAGTGGTCTCCCGACCTAGAAGACCCTGGAGTCCGATCCCCGAGAAGACTTCCGCTTCTCCTTGCGAACCGATCGCGTCGAGATGAGCAAGGAGCTCGAGCCCTCGATCCGCTCCGAAGCGGCGGATCTGAGTCCGGCCGCTGTGCAGTCCCCATCCGCCCCGTCGGGCGACGGCGACGCAGGTCCTCGTGACCGCGAACCGTCGCTCGGATCCTCCGAGGAAAGAGCGGCGGTGATGTTCGAACGCATAGCCGAACACATCGAAGAAGTTCGTACTTCCCTTCGGATCGATGTATCGGACCATGTATACACTCGATGTATGGCCGAACTCCGCTCCCTGCGTGAAGGGAGGTTCGATAGAGTGACGCAGTCCTTAGAGAATCTCCGAGCACTGATCGACGAGTTACACTCGCGGATAGTGCTCGTCGAAGACTCCCGTTTCGCCTCGCCCGGACCGTCCGGGCAAGGTCGCCCTGAGAGGCCGACCTTGGTGAGACGACCCGAGGACCGAACCTCTCCGTCCGCAGAGCAATTTGGTGCGTTCGCGCACCTCTCTGCTGAGCTCAACGCCACTCGTCGACGTGCCCGTGACATGGAACGTACCATGGCCGAAGGGCTACCCGGTGCCCCCTCGAGAGGGCCCGGTGGTGCCGTACCTCTGAGCGCGGCCGCCCCCCAAGGTTGGCGTCCGACTGGTACCGCTACCAGTCGGACTGCAGAAGGAAGCCGGCCTCCGATAGACGCGAACTTCTCGTCTGAGACCCAAGCCTTGCCGCCTATCGCCGGAAGTAGGCGGCAAGTGGACCGCGTATCGTACGCGGACGAACAGTACCGTGGAGGAGCCGCCCGCAGATCCGGAGAACCGATGTTCTCCGTCGATCCCCGCTGGGGCGGCTACCCGCCGGCGAGTTACGCCGAGCATCCAGGTCCGGTAGACGTCCGCACGCTACCGGTTACCTCCTTCGGCACGCTGGGTCCCGCTGAACCCGGGCTCGAGCCGGTACATACGATGATCCAAGATTTAGCGCCGTTGCTGACTATCGTATGTACCGCTTGGATAACACCTCGAGGCTCGTTACCTCGGGTGACGCGGGACGGATCGCGAAGTACGTCCAGCGCTGTTGTGGGATCCGTCCCACGATGCGCAGCTTCGACGGTACCGACCCGATCCAGCTGCTGCCGTTCTTGAAGGATATCCGAATCACCTTCAACTCGCAACACCTGACCGAAGGTGTTGCAGTACGAGTCCTTGCGCACTTCCTCGAGCGCGACGCGGAGCGCCTGTATACGAGTTATACGATGCGTGGCCTCCGCGCCGGCCAGCTCCATGACGACGTGAGCTGGCCAGGGCTCGTGAATCAATTCTTGAAACGCTACCTCACGGACGACGTGTTAGGTGAAGCGTACGACGCTGTCGGTACGGCGCGACAGCAATCGCATGAGACGGAAAGCACGTTTGCTGACCGACTCGAGACTGCCGCGTTCCGATGCACGGCAGTCTTCACCGAACAGTCCCTCGCGCACTACTTCGTGCGGGGACTTGCACCGGCAACCCGTGTCGCAGTATCCGAAACTGTGCAGAGGCTGCCAGGCAGTCAGAAGACCGATCTTCTGACCATCCGCCGTATCGCCACGGCGGAAGGTACAACGTACTGCGCTCGGCGCGGTTTACTGCTGCCGGATTCGAAACCAGCAGGGAGGGCTGGCAGGACTACGACGTCCGCCGCAACAAGTTCGCCCGCCTCTACCCTCCATGTCGGGGAAGATGAGTGGCAGGCCGACCCTGTCCTCATTATGCAAGGAGCAGGGCCAGTAGGGGGTCGACCCCCCTCACCGATGTCGACCGGAACGACATCGAGTTACGCGACCGCGTTCGCGGCCACTCCAAGAGTGGCAAGGGGTACGGACCCCCGGGTCGCAGAGCTCGACATATCGAACCGAGATGCAGGAGGCGAGGGACCCCGCGTGCCCCTCCTCACCGATGAGGAGGCGCGGCACGCGGCGACCTTCGCCTCAACGGACGGCAGCGCCTACGTGTGCTGCCTATGCCGTACGTACGGGCATGCCATGTACGCGTGCTCGTTCCTGTCGCCGGACCAACGAATGTTCACCGCGTACAGGAACTATTGCTACCAGATGGAGACGCGCCCCGGTGCGTGTAATCGCTTCCGGCAAGCGGCGGGCGAGGGCCGTCCCTCGCGTCAAGGTTTCCCGAACCGATCGGGTGGGGGCACACACTTCGCCCCCCCGGGGAGGCGGGTACCGTCGTAACGAAGTAGATCGTCGGGATTGACCCGCCTACCGGCAGGCGGACACAAGGTACCCCGACAAGGAGAAAGAGGGGACCGAGACCGTCCTCGGTTACCCCAACAGGTACAAAATGCGATAATGTACCTACAAGACTGGGTAGAGGATCCGTACCCTCTACCCACGGAGGGTCACGAAGGAGAGCCGACTCGCTTCGTCCCCCATATCCTGCGACGACCGGACGCCGCAGGTCAAGGCCCGGAAGTACCCGAGTACTTCGCCAAGACCGCCAAGCCGCAGTGGAGGAATCGTACCGACCCACGCGGCCGGCTACCAGGGGAAGACCTGGCCGTCGATAGCCAGGAGGCTAGCTCCGATAGCACGGGTAGTTCGAAAAAAGGGTAAAGACGGTTACGTACACGCGGTCGCGTGAGCCGTCTTTTCCCCACGAACTAGACCCAACCCCGCGTGCTCGCCAAGGACAGGGGGGTATTGTCCGATAATACATCCCCCGCTACAGGAGGCGAGCACGGGAGCTCCTGTAATGCCGATACAGGAGGGAGCGCACGTCGAGGCCTCCGAAGGCCCGACTTTAGGAGTACAAGACACCGGGACAGCCGACGTCCCGGTTAGACGTAACAATGGCGACGGGGGCAACGACGGCCGAGAAGATTCGGTCGACCCCCTGACTCCCTCGAGCCCAAGGTCGCCGGAGAAGGGTCCGTGTAGTACGGACTCGAATAATCCGGGTGGCGTCACTGATCCGCGGACGCCCCAAGAAAGGGGGAGAAGGAAACGCAAGAGGGGCCAGCACCGAAATCGAAGGCCCCGGCGGAACGACCCCACCGATAAGGCCGCCCCGAAGGTTGTCGACGGCGTCATTTGCCTTATGACGTCGAAGATTTACAACGTCCTCGGCTCGATAGCCACAGAGGCAAATGCATTTAAACCCCGCACGATCGCCGTTGATACGTGCTCGGGGTATAATCTGGTGAGGAAGGCCGACCTTCCCCCCGATTGGACGCGTTACGTCGTGCACGGCGCACCTCTGCCACGATTGGCAGGCGCGAATAGCAACCCCCTCAAGCTTTCGGCCGTCGTCCGCCTGGCCGTGCGGTTGAGAAACACGGTGTTCCGAATTCCGTTCGTAGTCGCGGACCAGCTCGCCGTGCCGGTCCTCCTCGGCACGGCCTTCATCAATACGCACGTGCGATGTATCGAAATCGAAGCTCAACGAATGGAGCTACGCCAAGGCGGTTCCGTCGGCATCGTCGACGGAAAGGGGGAGTCGACTCCCCCTACCAGGCGACACGGGCGACACACGGGTCGGCCAGACGTACGCGAGGAGGCCCCGCAAGCGATCCGAATCGCCCGCTGGGTTACCATCCCCGCGATGTCACAAGCCCGCGTGCGTGTGACAACCGCGGGGAGGGGCCTCGTGTTCCTGGAACCCAAGCCCTCACTCCAACACCGACATGGAGTGAGGCTGACGAATGGCGTCGCGGAGGTCCTACCGAATCAGACCTTCGACTTCATCGTCGCGAATTTCTCACGACGAGAAAGGCGGCTTCCGAAGCACACCGTCGTGGGATACGCGAAGCGCAACCCCCTCGCGATTCTCACTTCCGAACGTAAGGTCGCCGAGTGGATCGCGCACGCGCTACACCTGACCGACGTGACCGATCCAGTCGGTGGGGTAGGAGTTGGCCGATCCAACTCCGACGATAAGACCACCGCCGGGGGCAGGGGGGTCGACCCGGACGAACGGTCGCCTTTATGCCAACCGACGGCGAAGGGTACTGTACTCCCTCAGCAAAAGGATCCCGAAAATCCACCGATGGATTGGGAAAAAGAGATCGACCTGTCATACATCGACGATGACAAGCTCCGTGGCCACGTACTCGAGATGCTCCGTAAGCACTCGAGTCTGTGGAGCGGTGCGCTTGGAACGATCCAAGCCACGGAGCACCGCATTCCCCTCGAACCGGGAACCAAACCGATTCGTTCTATGCCCTATTGGAAGGGCCCGGCCATGCGCGAAATGGTCGCGAAGGAGGTCAACAAGATGTTGAACGCAGGGGTTATCGAACCCGCGAGCACCGAGTGGGCGTCCCCCGTGGTGCTCGTACCGAAGAAAGACGGCTCTCTTCGGTTCTGCGTGGACTACCGGCGTCTCAACGCGAAGACCGCAGCAGATTCGTATCCGCTGCCACGGATGGACGACTGCATCGACTCGTTAGGAGATGCAACCGTCTTCACCACGTTGGACTGCAATTACGGTTATTGGCAGATCCCGGTCGCTCCGGAAGACCGGGATAAGACCACGTTTACGACGCACATGGGCACGTTTCGCCACTTGCGCATGCCGTTTGGACTCAAAGGGGCACCGGCCACCTTCCAACGTGCGCTCGACATAATACTCTCCGGAGTCCGCTGGCAAATATGCTTCGTCTATCTCGAAGACGTGATCGTGTTCTCCCGTACGCACGGAGAACACGCGAGGAATCTCGATACCGTCTTGAGCTTACAGCGGAGTTCCGGTATCTCCCTTAAACTCAAGAAGTGCAGCTTCTTCCGACCGAAGGTGCACTACCTGGGGCACGTCATCTCCCCAGGCAAATTGAGCGTGGCCGATACGGCGGCCGACGCTTTCAAGACGTTCACGTTCCCGAGGACGTTGACGCAAGTGCGCTCGTTCCTCGGGGCGTGTAACGTATACCGCCGATTCGGTAAGGGGTTCGCTAAGATTGCGCGTTCTCTGACCGACATGACGCGCAAGGATTCGGATCCCGATTTCTATGACCCCACGGAGCTGCAACTTCAGGCGTTCGAGAACCTTAAGAAGTGCATGATCGCTCCGCCGATCCTCGCGTTGCCCCGGCACGGTCGTCCGTACATAATAGACACCGACGCGAGTGCCTACCAACTCGGCTGCACCTTACTTCTGGAGCACAAAGAGCCGAACGACTGGCGCCCCGTGTGGTATTGGTCGTACTCACTGTCGGATAGTGAGCGCAACTACAGCGCTACCGAACGCGAGTGCTTCGCCGTAGTGTGGGCCGTCCGCACACTACGGCCGTACGTAGAAGGCACGAAGTTCACCGTACGGACGGCCCATGACGCCCTCCGATGGCTCATGTCCCTCACCGAGAGTTCCGAAAGACTCACCCGGTGGCGGTTACGTCTGGCTGAATACGATTTCACCATTCAGTACCGCCCCGGACGCGTGCATCAGGTGCCCGATGCCCTGTCAAGACTCGTGTCGCCGAAGGTCGCTGATGACCCTCGCCCCACCGTAGAGGTGGATGACGACATCCCCACTTTCGACGAGGGCAAGACAGTTCGAGACGTATCGAACGAGCTCGCGGACCACGCTTATACCACGAGCTGTGATCATCAGGCCGTACATGTCTCTTCGTAACGACACGGAAGCAAGCCGAAGCCCGAACCAGGTCGCGCGTACGGACGCGCGACGAACTGCGAGGCGACGACGAAGCCCCCGCTCTCCAAGGACCCACTTCGTTTTCGGAGGAGAACGACGAGTTCGACGCCGCCGACATACAGCGCGACGAAGACCCTGAGGCTGGCGCGCTCGACTCCCCGGTCGCCCCACCGCAGGATGACCTTCCGGCCCCTCTTACGATAGAGGAGATAGCCGAGGAGCAACGCGTGGATGACTTCTGCCAAACCGTTTTGGCACGACAGTCAGAGTCCCGGGACTCCGCGTTCTTCGAGGACCACTAAGGGGTGCTCAAACGGAGACACCCCTTCGACCCTGATATCGTTCAAGTGGTCGTGCCTCGGACGCTCCGCGCCAGACTCCTTCGCCTGTGCCACAACCCGGCCATCGCGGGGCACCCGGGCCAGAACCGTATGTACTACGCACTTCGACGCCAGTACTACTGGCCCCACCTGGCTGCAGACGTCGCAGCCACGGTGCGAGGGTGTCGAACCTGCGCGATGAACCGGGTCAAGCTGAGGAAACATCTCAACCGATTGAGGTTGTTTCCAGCTACGAGGCCCCTCGAGAGCCTCGCCATCGACATCTTCGGGCCGCTCCCCAAGACGAAGACAGGAAAACGGTTCCTGCTCGTGATTACGGACCGCTTCAGTAAGCTGACGCAAGTCGTTGCGCTCCGCACGATAACCGCATACACCGTCGCAGTTGCGTTCTTCGAATCGTGGGTGTTTAAGTACGGCGTCCCGCGCACGTTGCTGTCGGAAAACGGACCGCAGTTTAACGCCAAGTTCTTCCACAGCACGTGCCGTGTTCTGGGGATTACTAATATGTACCCATCGGCGTACCATCCCCAGACGAACGGGCAAGTAGAGCGATACAACCGAACGATCGCTGCCATGCTACGCAACTACGTAGGCGAGCATCAAGATGACTGGGACGTGTACGTGGGGCCGCTTACGTATGCGTATAACTCCCACGTACACCGCACAACCGGCACGACGCCGTTCGAGCTCGTGCTCAGCAGGCCACCGTCGGAGTTCTCGCTTCGACGAGCTGAAGGTGACGCGCCCCCTGCCGACAGAGGGAACGAACGCGCCGAGTTCCTCAAGACCTTGGACTCGACAATCCAGAAGGCGTACGGGAGCCTGCGTCGGACGCAGGCTCGCTACAAGCGCGACCTCGATAAGCGCATACGCCGGATCAATTCGAGACTCATTCCCGGAGAGTAAGTATACTTTAACCCCACCGAAGGGGGGAGGACATCGAACAAGCTCGCGTCCCCGGCGGTTGGACCCTACCGTGTCCTCGCGAACGACAGCCGAACCATCACGATCGATCGTGATGGGGTCACTGAGCGGGTCTCCGCAGATCGCTGCGTGTACGCGCCACCGCCGACGGACGCGCCACGGGGGAGCACAACAACCCCAGCTGACCTTGCCGACAAGGTCAGAGAGGGAACATAGTACGCTGTCGAGCGACTACTGAAGCACCGAGATATGGAAGACGGAACTATCGAGTTCCTCATCAAGTGGGCGGATTACGACATGCCCACCTGGACTGCGCGGACTCACGTCCCGGAGGAGTTGGTGTCTCGTTACGCCCAACGCCTGCGGAGACGCACCGGCATGGACCTCAACTCAAACGTGAACGCGGACGTTGACGCTTGAGGAGGGGGCCCTCAACCGCTCCTTCACGGATTAAAACGTCAGGCTGCACGAGCAGACCGGAAAGAGAGGCGTGGAAGGACAGCTGCTCTCATCGGAGGGTCACGCGATCGGAAGACGCCCGACGTCAAGACGCATTGACGAACAGAGCCAGTGCCAGAGGGCGCGACGACGCCGGCACGCAACCACAAGCGCTGGCGCTCTGTTACGATTAATCTCTACTCGCCCCCGGTTAGAGACAGGGGGTAGCATACGAAAGCAGAAGTGTCCCGAGGAGATCCCAGCTCTTACGAGAGCCCACGAAGACGTCGAGACCTATCGGCACCCGAAATACAGGACAGGGATCGCCACCGCAGCCGGCAAGAGGCAGAGAAGAGAGGGCAGTACGTGCGGCCTTACCGAAGTCGACCCTCAAACCGACGAGGAGAACGAAAAGGGAAACGGCTCTCTGAGCCGTAAGGAAGGCGACCCCCTCATTTCGATAAGGGGCACACGGCTCGCTGCACAGACGCGAACAGACAGATCTTCAGGAGGAGCGATCTCGCCCGAAGCCCGTAGGAGGCACGAGAGCCAGCGGAGATGGCACAGAGGAAAGACAAGGATGTATTCACAACCTCGGTGCCGATTGAATACGGGGACGAACCCCGACGAGCGAGTGTTACGTCGTCACAAGCACTCTACAGGTGGGAGACGCGCGCGGATCGCGAAGTCTGCGTCTACGCACAAGGACACTCCCATCAGGAAGAGCGCCGGAAAAAGTCCTCGGGGAGCGCCGCGGGCCGAGCTTGCGAGGCCCAGGCGCTTCCACGCGGACTTCATTTGCAAAAATTTGGAATCAAAAATTTTGTCAAATTTTACAGCAAGGACGATGTCGTACGACACCCCTCGCCGGTCTGTGATCAGTGCCCACTGATCACAGACCCACTGATCACAGGGCCAAAAAATTTGGAATCTAAAATTTTGTCAAATTTTACAGCAAGGACGATGTCGTCCGACACCCCTCGCCGGTCTGTGATCAGTTACCACTGATCACAGACGCACTGATCACAGTGGGGCCGTGGGCGCGCCGGATACTTCACGGGACGACGGGAATGACAGGCAACCGCGCTACCCACGACCCACGAGCGCTCTTACTTCGCTCCCGCCTCCAAGAAGACCAGACCCTTCGGGGCACACAGCAGGGGCATCTTCCTGATAATTAGAACAAAAATAGTAATTTGGGCGGTTTCATACAGTATTGTGAAGGCATAATATTAGTGTTCAGATCATCTGTAATAATGTGTTCGAATTTCTGCGGTATTTTTTAACGTGTTGGAACAATGCGTGTTATTGGTTTGTTCGCGCTATTCCTTCATCTACATGCACTGAAACTCCTGCAATATGTGTTGCTGCTGATTAGCGACCTGTAGTGGTAAATATGCATAATCACCTCATGATACTGTGGAGCCATGAAACAGTGCTATTACCACTGTCCCGTTGGCTGCAACAGTGTTTCATGTCGATTGATTTTTATTGTTCTGCACGTTACGCTCAGTGTTGACTTTTACTATGACTGAGAGTGACATCGGCGCATTTGTATTGCTCCATCTAACGATAAGAACGTATCTGGTGGATCGCTCTTCGATGCCATTTATTGTTTCGCAACAACGTTTCATCAGATTTTTTCGCGACAAACTGCTTGGTGACGCACCTACATTGAGCATTTGCCTAATATGGTGAACGTTGTTGTGCCTCACAGCTCTTCATAGGATTGATTTGTCATATGCAAAACGCAGAATACTGTTTCGACACTTCTGCAGCTTCTGACAACCACCAAGTGGCTTTCAGAAACATCCCTAGATATTGCAGCACTGAGCAGTTGTCTGCACCACGATATTCGTCTGTCGACATACCCACCACCACTATTGCACATCTCCAAAGGGCACTTTCCGAGGCTCGTGACAGTCCGGCACGACCGCTATCCGTACAGAATGAGCCCCAGCCTCTTCGTAAACACCGTAATTCATCGCTATTAGATTCCCATCAATGCCCTTGTGTAGAATCTCCCAGACGGGCTTACTAAGCCGCGTGGTGATAGAACTAGCCCAGACTGGTGTGCAACAGCTAGGAAGAGCGTGCATGCCGTCAGCACTGAAGCTCGGTTTGCGAATTCAGTATTTGATACTGTTGTAGTACTGCTTACTAAACTTAGCACTTCACAGAACGTTCGCCGCCAGTATCGCATCCTGGAGGCGCAAGAGATATTATTTGAGTTCTCAGCGACGTGGTTCATCATCGTTGACGTTGTTCTGGAACCAAAAGAACATAGAAACCCCAGCGTAGTCAAACCAGTTCCGTACGCCCCGATAAGTTTGTAAGACGAGAGTAGTGCGATAGCAACCAGCAAGGCCTGGAGCGCTGTAACAATTAAACCATTAGTAATTGCTTGGATAATAGCCTTTGACAAATTGCCACTCTGGACAAATGCGGTAACTTTAGCGGTAGGGAGAGCAGTCGCTGATGTGAAATGATCACAAGTGATTCTAGTCATAGTGGCCGCCAAAAGCACTCCCAAAATGAGACATCCAAACAAGCGCCACGACGTCGAGTTTGCATTTCCAAGACTCCTTCTTGACACGGTCATCGGCCGATAATGATCCATTTTCAGTACACCTCCTTGTGGCACCGGGACGGGATTCACCTCCTCGCCGCCCGAAAAGTTCAAATACTTCTCTCCGCACTGTCCACTGGAGCCGTCGAGTGCCATTCTCTGGACTTTCACCTTTCCAAGCCCTTGGTAACTCTGAAATTCTGACAGTGGGCCGAAGAAACCAAAGCATAAAGCAGCTGACGCAGCAATAAACAGGACATATCCGATGACGTAGTTGCGCCGCATCGTTATCCGTACGCCACGAATAACACAGAGTGCCTAACTTTCGTATGAAACAGCATACTTTCCATACAGCGGATAAACAGTGCAAACAAGTGATACGAGAATACCGATGGCAACGATAACAAAAGGAAGGGCAACAAACGCCGAGTTGGATCCCCACGTCCTCAGATCGTGATATTTCATGTACAGATTATCCTCTTTGCATATGTACGTTGCGTAGGACAATCTTTGGGGATATCCAAAGGGCCCACAGACCTGGTCGACGTAGAGATGATTAAATACGCACATAGCGAGCGAGTTGCAATAAAAGAAGGGAAGGCTTGTCTCAAGAATGGCAGTACCAGCCACGGCGCTGGCGATAGAAGCGAAGGTATCACTTGCCGTACCCACAATGGCGCCGAGTCCGGAGCTTGCATATGCAGCGATGAGGTGAGCATCTTGGTGAGAAGTTAGATCGCAGGCGTATCGGCGGAACAGAAGAATCGCGGTGGAAATGCTAGAAAAACTCTATGCTGTGGATCAAGTCAGATTGAAGGGCGTGGTCGGGGTCTAGGTCGAGGTCGGGGTCGGGATCTGGGTCGGGGGGCTGTGTGCAGGGCGGGTGGGACTGAGACTGGGGATATGCCAGCTCGACGGATCGATTGGGCATCGATTGGGCATCTTCGATTCAGCCGCGGCAGAGGGCGAAGCGCGGAGGGAGGAAGGAAGCGTGCAATTCAAATCCATGTACAAATTGGACGTTGTCAGTAAGAAGTGAGCGGGCTCTGTCACCTTTGGGAGGGGTGGAGGTGGATAGAGCGGCTATGGTCCAGAGGCTCGGCGTTGAAGAAAAGATTGATGTCGGGGGAGATGGCATCTTCCTTGACGCGGATCAACCAGATATGCGCACCCAGAGCGCGACAGCAGCCGCCGCGTCGCCTCGCTGTCTTTTAGCAGAGCTTGATGCACATCCAGGGTCCCGGAAGGTATTTGCGAAGCGCCGGTTGGTATGGCGGCGCGCGCCAAGCGCGTGGTGTAGCGCACCGCGCGGCACGGGACCGAGCGCGACCGCCGCGCTAGCGACAGCGGGCGATGCACAAAAAAATTATCTTAATGATCCGAAAATGGTTCCATTAAATAATCAAATTGAGTATGCCACCGCACACGAGGTGGGACGGTGATGCCCGCAGCCTCAATCGGAGGAGCGGGGGCGTGGAGCAGGCATACACTCTCAAAACACTCCTGAGTTTTAGAAAAAATTACCATTTACCACTGTATTCCCCAGAAATTACTCGACATGATTCTTCTAGGGGAAAGTTCAGCAGATGCAAACGGAACTCAACTTGCCACCCATCCCCGGTTCCACACCGAACATTCCCCAAACGACCTCTGGGTTGAGCCAGGGCGCTTTACCGAGAGCACCCATTTCGAAGCCACCAACAACAAAAAGCGAGCTCCGAACTGTCGTCAACGGGTTTCCCGCGGTTCTTCATTTTTCGTGAGAAGCATTAACGTACAACAAATGATCGAAGTCTATGTCATCGTCCGAGCAGTCATCCCAGTCGCCGTCGCGATGAATGCGATCCCCGTAATGCCCAAAAATTGTGTTCGCTCTCGTCTCATTTGATCGGTCGTCTAACGCTTCGCAGTCTGTCTCGTTTGGCGGCGGTGTAGGTGAGCTAGCACACAATTTATAAAATTTTGCAGGGGACATCCGCAAGATTTGCGAATCAAGAATATCCTTCTGCTTCGAGATTCCAGGAAGGAAGTCTCTGATTCTTAGACGGACAACTGTGCTTCCCCTCTGAAACGATTCTGTCTCTTGGCTGCAATCGGAATCAGCATCTGGGCAATTCGGCGGAGATGAGGAGCGGTTCTTTCCAGAGATTGTCTCATCAATCTCTCCCGCAAATTCTATTTCCCCATCACTCTCGTGCTCTTTTGCCAGTACTGTCTTTCTAGGCACATTTCGTATGTTTCGGGATCGATTAGGATGATCAATATCTTTGAGGGTCGATGGCATGTCAAGGTGACTGCGTCCATTAATGACATCTATAACAAACGTCCTAAACAACAGAGCCGTTCTGTAGACCGTTCTCAAAGATTCCGCGTGGCTTGAAAGGAAACCTTCGACGCTTTCGGCTTGCGTGAACGCAACGTGGAAGTTAATGGCAATTTTGGCAAGGTTGACACTGCGGTGCATTTTCTTATATTCAGCAGGCTGGAACCCCTTCTTCTGTCCACCGTTCTTCAGTAGACCGTCTCCGACCAAAACTGAATGGGTGAGAAGGACATCCAGTTCAAGGCGGGAAGAAATGATCTTTTGCAATTCCTCCATATTCCAAACATTTGCATTTGGTACTTCTTGAGTCATTGCGCATGCAATGTAATCTGCCTGATTATAATCATGCTCTGGGTACTTGAATGCAAGAATAGGCTGACCAAATTCAACTGGTACCCCTCTACTCGTCTCCCATGGTCTCAATGCAAACCCTATATCCTCGTAGAACCGCTTCTTACCGTGCACACGTGACTCTCTCAAAAATTCCGTAGCCATGGAATACACGTTGTGAGCGATGTAAAGGCTCTCTCTCCCTTTTGCTGTATGGATATCACTCTTTTCCGGTTTTGCTTTGGTTTCAACAAGCAGACGAGTCTTGCATATTGTTCTTCGATTGACATAACGCGGGTCAAGCCAGTAGAGCGCCACGGGGCTTGCGGACCTCACCCCATTATTCAATGCGCTTTGAACGATTGGAACTGCTGCTTCACCATTTTTCCCCGAGTCGCCAGGCGTAATTTTTAATCGCTGTGCGGCACTCATCTTGAAATGGGCAGCTGCAAAAACTTTTCTCACGAAACGAAACTTGAAGTCGCAATGCACCCGAGCAAGTCCCTTCCCGAACGCATCCTTTGTGGAATTCTTCTGGTGTCCGTACAAGAAAGCCGACATGGCCAAGTGCGTGTGAGCAATAGTAGTGCCTAACGACCATGTGTGCTCCATTAGGTAAGAAACCGATTCGGATAGCACTTCTGACAGTAGTGTCGCGTGAAAGACTTGAGCAACCTGATGCCTGACCGTCCAGTTCTCCTTTTCCACGACCTCTTTAAAAGCCCACTTTGAGGTATGAGATGGGACTTTCTTCAACTTTGACGCCGAAAGAGCTCCTGGGCCGTTGCGTGCTGATAGAGCCAGTAGATCCTTGATTTCCTCCTTCATTTCCAGAATCACTTCTCTTTGACATCCAAATTTCATGTCAAGCTCATCCAATCGATGGAGTAGTGACATTTGCATGTTGGATAGGAACAGCCGAACAGCACCCATTCCATTTCCAGCCATATTGATTGGTCCAACATTAGCCATGGCGTTGTCCCGATTGGGTCGCGGATCTGTTTCCATCACAGGAGCGTCTGGACACTGCGTACGCACACAAATTGACTTTCTAGCCTCTTTTTCGCCACCAATCTCTTCTCGATTGATATTCTCATTTCCAGTTCCAGTTTGAGCAATAGGTGTCCATTCATAATTCGATGGAGGCTGCGTTTCCATGTCGGAAAAGTTTGCACGAGGGCCCTTATCACTTCTACTACGGTTGCTTGGCCTATGTTGAGGTGGATCACCTGCAAACGGGATGTTCTCTTTGTCGCGATCGTCATGTTGATGTACATTACCACATTCGTTTCGATCTGGCATGAGATTTGTGATTTCATTTTCATTTGTCCCCGATCGAGGAAAAACTGAGTTCAAATGTGCCACGTTTGTTCTCCTTCTTGTATTTCCGCCTTCCTTGACAGTACCACCGCTCTTCCTCTTTCCATTTCGCTTGCTTCTCGCTGCTCCTGACCGTTGAAATTGCAAAGGCATTGCACACTGAACGCCTATTCCAATAACTATGTATCAAGAAAGGCTGCGAGAACGATTTTTGTGCCACCGCCAGGAACGCTTGGCCATTGTTGTTCGGATGAAAGGTATTAATGGTCTAGTTGTTTCAAACGTTTTTGTTTTCGGTTTCCCGCGAGCAGAGCAACGAAAACTTTTAGCTTTTGCAGTTTTGAAAATACACTACATGTTAATATCTGCCTAGTTTGTTGGAATTATTTAAAAACAAGTGAACAGTTGCTTTGTGTAATGATCTCTAGATCCCTCACTTTTCGGAGTGAGACGGAAGGACTGCAGCACGCGTTCACCACATCGCGGAGTTACGCGCCATTCTGTATCAAGATGGAAAACTTGGGAAGCTCTAATTCTGCTAGTCGCAAGCGGCCACGCCCAAGACGATTTGGGCGGAAAAAGAAGAACCGATTCGAATGGGACACTAGCAAAGACACCCGGATGAAAACCGACTCAGAATCTGGGGTTGACGACTCCACTTCAAATTTTCAGCCAATTACTTTGGCCAAGGAATTGTTCACGGAACATCAATTTCGATCTGAAAGTCTCGACAAGAATGCTTCGGGAGACAGAAAAATGAGCTACAGCACAAAACCGGTCGAGCTGGATGAAGGGTACTTCCAGGGTCACACGTGTGGTCACACAGACTCTACAGGTCAATCTGCCATTTTCTCAGACCCCAACTGTACTCATGTTCAGGCCCCTGAATCTTTCAATGAGTCAGAGCATATACCCCATCTCCAACAAGAATTCGACTACACAAGCGTTGAAAGCTTACCAGAACCAGAATGCAACTCATGTTTAAGCGTCAATCGTCCCAAAACAAGTTTTCAATCTTGGCAAAGATTGGTAGCCGTCCTCGCTGTGACCGGAACAAACAGGCTAACTTCGGATCAGTACGAGTTTTTCAGAAATACAATTAATTGGGCCTTGCAGTCGTACGCTCCAAGGGAGAAACTTCTTCCGTCTTTCTCCACAATCCAGCGTTACATTTTTCCGAGCCTGCTGCGCAACAACTTCCCAGAGTGCAAAATTTTCAATCTGCCCGTGAATATGAACAAGGCGGGTGCACGAGCATCGATTTTGAAAAAAGTACATGCAATAGAGGCTCGTAAGTCAGGGCAAGCGTCATTACCACCGGCCGATGAAGACCTACCGAAGGCGGCTGTTTTGATCATTAATCCTAGTGCTTGGGCTGAAATGGACGTGTCTTGTAAACCGACATGGGACTTGCTTAAATTGGGCACTGTCGCCGAGAGCAAATTGGATTTGGCATGCCCACATTTCAATACTATCGCAAGAACTCCTATCGTTTCAGAGCGAAGTGACATTCTGGAAAGGCCGCACTTTGCTATGTTTTCGGCAAGATCACACAGCAATTATTGTGAAAACTTTCTGATACCTGGACAGAACGTGACTGTCGTTCTTGATTCACCAGATGATCAGGAGTTTTATGAAGGTGATTGTATCGATGAGCTGGATGGTGTGATAGGGGAAACTAAGCTAGCTCGTTCGGTCGATAATGTTCCAGAAAGAACTCTGGATTCTGTACAAACAGCGCCTTCCAACGAAAATCGCTCAAATTTTAGAAATGGAAAACCATGGGAGCCTGGTGACATCTACACCCTCTTTCATCCAAGGTCATATCCAAATTATCTCTGTATGATAATTCATAGAAGGGGGGGCTACTGCGCATCTGGTGCTAAAGTCGAGCTCGTCTGGATCCCAAGGACGACATCGTCTCTCTGTGGAACGCAAAATGATCATCAACAGCACATGGCGCGTCAAACTATTTTAAAGATCACGGCGCATGCGATCTCGAATGCCCAAGTCATGAAAGGCCCTGCCTTTCACAAAGACGATGAAAATCGTGGTGCATCAAAGAGACGTTGCACATTAGGAGAAGAAACATGCCAGTGTACGCTCTCTCAAGGATCTATTCTCGGCAGCAACGCTAGATACTTCGTGTACCGCGTCTTGCTTTATTCAGATGGCTTCAATGAGTACAAGGAAAAACAGGGGTCCGCCGGAGGCATATACATGCTCCCGCTTAACTTGCTACCGGAGCACCGTAGATCACGCCGATCAGTCAGGTTGTTGGGACTTACTCCACCTGGAGTGAACACAAGCGACGTGCTTCACATTATCCCTGACGATCTTTTTCGTGCAGCAACGGATGGAATACATACAACTGACGCAGAGGGAAATCCTGTGGTGGTATACATTCAGGTCATTGGATATATCGGAGACTTTTTGGAAATCGCTCACGTGTCCGACCTACTAGGTCATAATGCTGACGCTGCGTGCCACCTTTGCTTCTTTCGGAAGCAAAAAATAAATCCGAACAAGTCCAGTAATGGATACACAACTGAACTAAGCAGCCGGAACTCTTCCTGCTTCCGCTCTGGCCCAAGAACGGAAGCCATTCGCCAGAGTACGCAGTCCGAGAATGAAAAGCTTCGCGAGTTGCAGTTTCTCGGCATGGCACCCTCTTCATCCGACAAAACAAGCAGAAATCCCATGTTTTATCTTCATCGAAAAATGAATGAGGCCAAAGAAAGTGGTAAAATACCAAAAGCAAAGTGTGGCCATCCTATATTCGATCCTTCTTTTGACCCTTATCGTTCCGTGCTTGTTGCACCTGACCATTTGTTGGCAGGAAACGCCATAAACATTTTAACAACGTGCTTCCTCTCGATTGAATCTCATGAAAGCATTCGTCGCATTGATGCGATGGTATGTGAGTCCTTGAAAGCCAATATGCTTGTCACACAGGCTTCAATTTACGACGTTAAGAACAAAAAACTTCACACTACATCGATCAGTGGAACGTTCTCAATTCTGCTCGTTGCAGGTCATGTTTTCGCTGACGAGTTCGGGACGAGATCTACTACGCATCGTCTTTCTCCACAACCCTCATCTGCTCTCCAGGAAGCTGTTAATGTACTGAGCATGCTCAAAGATCTAATTGCAAAAACCTATTGGTATCCAAAGATAAATGTCGATGGATACAAAGCTGTCAAAAACTTCAATCGTGGAAAAGGGTTTGATCGCTTAAAAGAACTTATGGATTATGCCTGCGAGTACGTGAAGGCATGCGATAGACTCTGTCGCATATCTGAACATGACAAGAGGCATATAGACAAGCCAAATCTCCATCGCATCATTGAACTCTTCACTCACTCCATTCCTGCGATGGGCCATGTTCGACATTTTTCAGAACTGCTGTTTGAGTGTGCTCATCAACCCTTGAAACGTGGGGTAGCTATGTCGAATCGTCGCGATCCGCAACTGCAATCGGTTAGGCATGTGCTTGCAGATGATTGGCAAAACAGGCTCGCGGCGATTACACACAAGACTCACACAGAACATTCTGCTGATTTGGAGTCCCTCAAGCGATTCTTAGATGGAAAGCTACATAACCCCGCTAGTAGCAAGGCGACTGACGAAAGGGAACACGTATCAGAATCAATATTTATACGTCCAGTAATGGAGAAACTGTTGTCAGAACAAAACAGGACCACTTCAAATCGTAATAATTCGCATTGGAAGCCAATGCAACGCGATGGCAGGACAGATAAACAGCTCGAGTCACTGTTGGATAAAACTGTACTACCCCAAAATGATGGAAAACGTCGCGTGATGTTCTTCAGATTCGCCAGGAGGTATAAGAAGTTTATCGGTGGGTGCAAAACGTCATTCATGCCAGATATATGTGACAAAATCTCAACAGGAGATGCAGTCCAGGTGCTGGTGCATCGCTCTATGATTACAAGTTTCGTTTTATCTCTCCCGTCGACCTCAGAAATTCTTCAAAGTCCTGAGGACTACATTCTCTGTGTTTTTGCCATAGCTAAAATATTAGAATGGGAGGATGAATCGACTGCCGGACCCGTTTTCAAAATTGGCCCTTATGCTTTTGTGTATAGGTGCAATCGCTACGGCGGCGGCTTTTTGCGAGTAGACGCAAAAGACGACTGTCATCTGTTGGAGCTCAACGCCAATGTGCGTCGAGTAGGTTTGATTCATGCTTGCTCGCTTTCAAGGGCAGCACCAGAGTGCAAAGTGAGTAATAACGGAGAACAATTTCAGCACGATGAAACATTGTTAGAGGGGGGCAACTTCTACTATATCACGAGGGAAATGGGATATCCGCCTCGAATGGGGTAGTGTTTCGTAAGCAAGGTTTTGCGAATAGACCGATTTGGGAAGCCGATACAATCGCGATATACAGATAGTAAGCTACGGAAGAAAAGTGGCGAGCTGTACGTGAACCTCTAGGACGATTGCTTGTCCGATGTGATGCACTTCAGAAGGATCTTTTGGGACACAGTTTGTCTGAACTCTGGAATTACTTGCTTTCCTCTTACGACAAGAGCCGGCCAAGAAAGTTCGATTGTGCCTCGAATTTCCACGGGCTCATAGAGAGACCTAGAAAGATTTCGCAAATGCTGAACCGATAGTCGCGACCATCTCAATTTAAAGACTGAATTACCAAACGGCGCACCATTTTCAATATCCACAGGATCAATTCCACATTTTTGCAGGCACTCTGAAATAGGGATGGCAATGCAACGTAGACCACTGCTGAACTTAAGATTAGTGCCATCAAAATGCCTGTTTTCACGCCACAGCACGTCGCATTTTCCGTCTGTGATGGCAGAATGAAGGCTTCCTCCTATACGAAAGACAAATGGAAACTTATTTTCATCGTTTTCGGCGAGCGTTCCTCCTAGTATTCGAATAGCAGAGTCGTCCTGCAGGTCCCATCCACAAATTTTGCGCCCCTTGACGAGAAGTGACATAAGGTCTGAATGACTCGTTAACCCAACACAAATTCCCACCTCCCGCAATGAATCAAAGATAATTTCGAGGCCATCCACGGCCTGGCTCGGACTCTGCGTTTCAGCAAAGCTGGGCTGAAAGACAGCATTTGGGCATCTTGATCTTGCGACTCTGGCAATCATTTCAAACTCTGCAAGAGTACAGTCCGCCGTCGATCGGAGCGCGGAGGTATAGCATACCCCAACAAAACGACCGCCGTCATTCTCTACCTCTCTAAGTGCTGATCTGTATCGTGGAAGGCATAGGGGCCTTTGGCAGCGCTGAACAATCTTATGACGCAAAAACCCGAGTATTCGGTCCGCTAGTATGTCACTCTGGCTCGCGCCACCGACGACTCGCGAGAATATTGTACCCTGAATTCCGAGCATCTTTTGCAACTCGTCTACCCTGATCTCCAGAAGTGAGACTCGCTCACTTTCACGTCGGGCATCGTTGGATCGGTCGCAGGATGCCTGTGTACTTGTCTTGAAATCACTAAAAGAGAGGGCACCACTATTAAGCGCACCTAACGGTTCCGTACCGTCCGATTGAATACTTATGATTCTTTCAGTGGCAACTTGATTTGCCCTTTTGTAGAATCTCCAGCTGTGTGTAGTGGAATCATTGCTCGTTTCAGAAATGTGCTCAAGCACGGATCCAGTAAACGTTGCGCGCATCACCACTGCTTCATACCCATGCTTCGGCTCGTACCGCACCATTCCTGTCACACTGTCCCCTTCTTCTTGAATACCAGATACGTGCGCTTTCCACCATACATTCTTCTTCGCAGAACCACCGCATCGTCTTGCTGTAGCGAGTTGTATATGTAGCACCCATTTAACCTCCACCAATCCCTCCCTGATATGTTGCCTCATATTCAAGCAATTTGCTTGTTGGTGTACGGGCACTTCGATGGGGCATCCCCGGCACCTGCCACGACACACATACGCCGTTAACACAATATATGCATGCCTCTTATTCTTGTTTGACTAGAATATATATATATATATATTATATATATGTTTGACAAAACGATTGGCTAAAAGAAGAGTTCCAGGTCTCCGAAAAATAATCGAAATTTTTGAAATCTCCCATGTGAAACACCATTGTATCGGATTCGCGCGCTGGACCATAAAAATACCGGTGGAACATAAAAGAACAGTGTTTTTCGATTTTATGCCTTTGCAGTGCAGGACGTGTAGCGCTCTCGTTAACGACGGCGAGGGGCAGGCACACATACGTCAGGGCGGCGAGGGGCAGTACCGACCGCCCCGCGCTAACGCTCCCTTCCCCTGACGTCATGCCCGCAAGGGCGACGCAGTGGTGGTCTTCCGTGATCCCTGACCCGGACTACACCATGGCTGCGGAACGCTTAGTCGTCGCGCACGCAGCCACGCGCGGGCAACGAGCACCACCAGCTCCGGGTGGCACGCTGTGCTGGGAGGCCGCGAGTCGGTACGAGGAAAGAAAAAAAATTGAAGGAGGAGTAGGACAGTACCCGCCGCACCGAGCGGACGGGGACGAAGGCAACAAAGGCAAACATCTTTACGAATGGCACAGGACGTCCCTGGTGATGACCCGGACCGCCTCAACGGCCGATATCGTGGCTACGGTCCGTACAGCCATGGTCGAACGACTCCGGGGGACAATACCCGGTGTGACGCGGAATGTCGGCGTTCCGCGGCGGACCCTCCGCGAGCTCCTCGACAGTGGGCATGGAGACCCTCTGATACGAGGCGCCTCCGCGAGCGGGGACCGCAGCTGCCCTCGAACCATACGGCACGAGGGGACCGGCCCCCGGAACGGCATACGGATCGGGCCATCTGCGTGGCTGGCGGACAGCCTTGTGCGCAGTAGAGGCCCGAGCAGCCCGCAAGCCGTCTCTCTCTTGACGGTACTGATCGCGGTCCGTGACGGCGCGTTCGTACGCGCTGGTTTGACGATGAGAAGCATCCCGCGCCGACGCATGTTCGCGTTGGAAACGCTGCACCGAAACGGACGCCGCGTCCAGCTCACTGCCGAGACGGCGAGCCTCGCTACTTCGCGTTAAGAACCAGCTCAATAGGGTCGAGAGGAGATCCCCCACGACCCAAGTCCGGTCCCTGGCGTGCCCCAACGCACGCGCGAGTTCGGGTACAGATGTGACGTCCTCCTTCGTCAGGGAGAGGTCTCGAACTGCCACTCCCGAAAGAGTAGCGACCCCGAAGTCGTTCAGAGGCGGCACGGGGAGGACTGTTCCCGACGCGACGGGCGGCACTGTTCGTTCGTCCGCCCCACGAGGGGGACTGGAATGAAACGGGTTTGCACCCGTCATGAGAGGGATCGGTGCTACAGCATCTAGATCTCGATAACGCTTACCGCGGTTCCGCCTCGGCCCGGAACCGACGCCGCCACGCCTCCCCCTCTCCCCGGCCAATGCCGGGGACACTGCTGCACGAGACGCGAAGGCGTCCATTCTTGCGTCGTACACGAGGAAAGTGCTTCGTATGCCCGTCGCAAAGTCTGGCCAGTAGCTGTAGTGACGCTCACTCACCTCGGACGCTCGCGTCATCAGAGATACGACACCCTGGAGCGTCCAGGGTGCGGCCGCCGGATCTCGCTCGAGCGGATGGGGCGGGACAGGGGGAAAGTTGGACGCGAGGGGAGACAGGGACAGATACGACACCGTCTCGTTGGGCTGAACAAACACCCGACGGTGCCCGCCGACTTCGGCCGTAAAGGCGCTATCGATCGACCATGCCCACTCTTTCTCACAGCTATCGAGCAGGAGGGAGCGAGCGGGATGGCTCGAGTCCATGGCGGCATATCCGAAATGCTTCAGTACGAACGGAAGCAGGGGGTGTATCCTGAGCGAAGGGAACGTCTCCTGAACCGTCCTCGGGAGCGCGGGGAAGTCACCCGAGGAAAGCCCCTGCTCGAAGGTGGAGGACGCGAAGACGCGACCGTCCTCTTCAGACGATCCCTTGCAGGCCGCCCAGTCCCGATGAGCCACGGCGATTCCGTGGAGTCGCATCAGGGTGGCGGCCGATTTCTGCAGCGCGACCCTGGGCTTCGTGTACGCGTACGGGCGCGGATACACGTAGAGCCCCGGGATCTCTGCCAGGACAAAGCGGCGCGGACGGTCCGGGGCGAGCCCGGACAAGTAAGTCGCCATCCGGTCCACGTACAGTACCTCCTCCAGTCCGAAGGCAAAGGTTCGATCTCCACGTATAGTGTTGGGAATCTGGTAAGCTACGCCGTCTCTTTCGGCAAGGAGACGGGCAAGCGCCACTGCGGACTGGTCCGTGAGGCCGGCCTCGCTGATCTTGCGTATGCGCAACAAGTCAGGGCGAAGATACGGGCTCGCCAGGACCTCCCCCACTGTCACGCCCACTCGAGCGTGGCGAGCCCACGGATGCTGAAGGTCGCTGAGCGGCAGCGGGGTGGACCGCAGAAGAGGAACGCCGAACCAACGCGTGGTACTCGTGGGGCCCGACTCGTCCGCCCCCGTGGCGGGACCGAGGACCAAGGGAGCCACAGCTTGAACAGCGTCACTCGCAGCGACTTCGGCGAGACCTGCAGCGGCGACGGGACCAGCAGAGGGGCACGGAGCACGACCCCCGTCATCGGCACGGTAGTTAGCCGTGCAACTAGGGACGCCCCCCAAGTCGTCGGACAGCGTGGTCTCCCTCGACGGCCGGGTACTCTGGAGAGGCGAGGTTGTAGCGGGCGACACGCCACCCGCGTCATCGAGACGCGGGGCAGATGAGGCACGGGCCGCACGCCATCGGCTTCTTCGGCCGGCGCCGCATGAGCAAGCGCCGGCGGGGTGGATGGTGACGGAGGCGACATGTGAAAACGGTGTCAGTCGCGAGAGCACGTGGGAGATGATGGTTGGAGCGAGCAACACACGCCACGGAGAGAAGGGCGGAGCGGGCGATACGGCACGGAAACCCGCGCTAGGGCAGACAAGGGAGCCGGAAGGCGGAAGCGCACGGCAGCACGGAAGAGCACGACGAGTAGGGGTTCGGATACGCCGCAACAGGGGCAGACGAAATCAGGCGCGAAGACAGGAGGGTATAATTGGAAATATCGCGAGGGGTGGACGACGGACAGAGACACACAAGGCTCCCTTTAAGCACACGTGCCCGCGGACGGTCACGCTTGACGGGGACGCCGTGTGGTATAACGGCAAACTAGATTTAGATCTAGATTGGATCCCGCACTGTAGAGCCGGAGCTCTACAGTACGGACCCACACGTGTGCGCGACACGCACGTGTACTGTCAGCCCGATGCCTGACATCGCTACAGTGCAGGCTGACCCGCACTACAGTAGCCCCTTACAGTACATCGGTACTGTAGTGTTATGATAGAATACTTTGTACATTAAATACGCGAGCGACCGACGACGGAGGAAAAGGACAAGCACGAGGTTGTCCACGACTCTCCGTCTACGTCAGCTCTGCCGCTTACTCTACTAGAACGACCGGCCTACTCTAGTCCGTTCTAGGCAAGGGACCGCGCGGGCAAGGAAGCGCCAGCACGCGAGCGAGCCCGGATCCGCCTCCCCCCGTCGGTACTGGATCGTCTACCACTACCGCACCGGGGCGTCGAGGCGTAGATCCGCTCGCGCGTGCGCGCATCCGACCCAACCGCGCTCTAACACACTGCTACCAGGGCCCGCGCCTGGTCCCGTGTGTGAGTGGTGCTTCATCCCGTTCTCGGCGATCCGAGGTCTATAGGACTGGACGCATACACCCCTCTCAGAGGGGGTGTTTATGCTACAGTAGTGCTGTCGAGAAATTTCACGGGCCTCAATCATCTGGTACGCCACGAAGTACCCAGTGTCGGATCGGACCCGACGTTCAAAGCGTACAGTATTTTGGAAAAAGAAATACCTCCGCGCTTCGTATGGCGAAAGTTTGTGGGAAGAATGGCTTGGGTCCAAAACATGGCGTCGGTCGTAACGGTGCGTTGGTTGCGCCACTGTCGGTCCGCCTCGCGCACGGGGTCACCGAAGGTGCAGTCGATGAGGTTTTCGAGGTAGAGTCTTTCCCCATCCGTACGACATTGCCAAGTGTCGCAGGGGTAACATGAAGGTATGAGGGCGTCGGCCATTGGAATCTCGATCCGAGCGAACACCGCGTCCATGAAGTGCAGGGATAAGGAAGAGGGACCGCGCGGGGAGGAGTGAAGTAGGATGGAGGTGGGAATGGCGATGCGGGCGCGCCAATCAAAGGTGTGAATGGCCTGTAAAGGGAGGTTACCGGGCAACATGCCCGCGTCGTCGGCAAAATTATTTTCGATGCCTTCAAGGTCGCGGATGCCCACGGAGGAGGACCATTGAGCAGAAGCGAACAGGGATGCGTTATCGCGCATGGTTTTGTTCTGCAGCTCCTCGAGCGAAGGATGACGGCGGGCTACCCAAGAGGAATGGTAGCCCGGATGGAAGGCCGGTTCGGTAGGGTTGGTAACAGGGGGTAGACGGGGTATGGAAGGAAGACCCCGGGGCACTTCGGACTTACGAGGAAAGCGCACACCCGGACGTTTACGGATCGCACTATCGTCCGAGTGTTCCGACGGAGAAGGATGCATGGTATTTTCGTCTTACCGTTACCAGAACGCCGCGCAGAGTGATTGAAGGTTGGGAAACACGGTAAGGGACGGCAGGAGGTTATACGATGGCTTGGCGCTGTACAAGGGCGCTCAGAAGGGGGATATGTAGTGCAATAATGGGCTCTACATGGAGTTGGAACGAAAGGAAAATAATTGGATATGACAAGTTGTCCGGGTTGGGGGACACACGTGTGAATAATTGCACAGTTTTAATTTTTAATTATTTTATTTTATTTAGTTAATTAGTTGGCATTAATTTTGCTGACATTAGATTAGATCTAGGATCTAGCGCCGCGAGCTACTGTAGTGGCTCCGGCTGGGCGATATATACCTTAGCCCGCTGACCACCAAGTCAGTAAAGGTAACCCAAGTTGCCGGAGTTAGATCTCGCCTTCGTCGAAGACCGCTTCCGTTCACGCGACGCGCTTCCCTTCTACGCTGCTAACGACATCCTCTATTGCTCGGGGTCCCATTCCTTTTCCTTATCCTTTTACCTTTTCTATCTCTAATTCCTATCCTTTTCTATCTCCACATCTATTTTTCCCTTAATTGTGTTGGTTCCATTGGAGTCGGTCGCGATCGATCCGGTGTTAGTGTTTTGCCATCGGGCTGCACGTAGGCCGTAGTGCTGCTACAGTGTCCTGTTCCGTCGGAAGGCTGTTGCCACGACGCCTCCTTCGAAGGTCTTATCATACAAGACAGTGTTGGTACCACCAACCGCGGTTGCGATCGCATTGGTGTCAGTGTTTTGCCATCGGGCAACACGTTGGTCGTAGCGTTGCTACATAGTTACGTTCCCGTCCGGTAGTGCTAATCGAGCCCCCGTCGAAGACCTTGAATTATACGCAAGGTGCTGAAGACGCTCGTCGAGCATTGGCCTTACAACCCAGCGCACAGCGGTTACATTCTCGTACACAAGCCCAACCCGCACTCGCCGAGCACTCAAGTTTTCACAAGTCTCTACCACCATTATCCTCCCGGGCCGGGCATCTTTCCTTAACCCCTCTGTCGGAGTCGAGCTACCGTGGGCCGCAAGCCCACACATGAAGAAAGGGAGTCTCGAACGCTCCGTAGCGCGTGCCATCGGCAGTGGTTGTTTCTGTTGCTGTTTTTCTTCTTTTTGTTTGACCGTCGGACTGTGTTCGCGGCCTGCCAGGCACATTGCACTACAGCCAATACGGGAGGGACGCTCGATGGAGACGCCACCTGCCGACGGGGACCTTCTGCGGTACGTGATGTAGTACTCACTTTCGGACTGGCTGGTTTCGTGTTTGAACGGTTTTGGAAACCTTTTTCTGCAGTGCCGCTCGCCGGTGCACACCACTGCGGAGGCAAAACCGTGAAAAACAATAAAAAGTATTGTTTTTGGACGATAGTTTTAAAGAAATAACGAAACGTTGTCCAAAAGCAATGTTTTTGACATGGAAAACATTACTATTATTGTCCAAAGACGGTAATTAGATTGCATTAATAACAGTACTATTGTATGTGTGGCGGCAATACATATAGACCAAAGAAACATTCTCAATGTTGTCTATGAACGGTACATCGCCACTTTTTCTGAAACAACAGAAGTTTTGTTTATGAACATTCCAAATATTGTTTAAAAGCGAGGAAATGACTTGCAATCACAAAATTAACTCGTCAAATGTTAACGAGGCGGGTGACAGCATTTATGAGGTTTCCGAGGTGATTCTGATGCGGAAACGCAAGAGGCGAAAACTGGACTTGCTAAAAGCAATGCCTAGTGCCAATCGTCTCTTATTTACAGACGATGGTAAGGCCGTCAGAGCGTCTGACATGGGGAACGACAATGAAGACTCATCAGATGAGGAAGACCTTCATGGTATATCTGACTACGCAATGACCGTGTCATCCCGTTTGACCCAGAGTGTCGGCGCAGGGTGGGGTGCGTTGATGTCTTCACATGTGCGGCTTGTCGGGCCTCAACGCGTGATGGAGGGGTCCAAGCTGGAGGCTCGTGTTGATGGAGTGCCACTGGGTGTTGTGAAGAGGTTATCGTCCAACTGCGAGAAGCGAACAGGGGAGCAGTCTGAGAAGAGTGCTCCTGAGGTTTGCGTGATTGCGTATGGGGTACCGTGGAATGCGTCCCTGTATGACGATGGACAACCGCATCTGCTCACCATTCATTCAGCTTCGCAGCGGCATGCTTCGCACCCGTTTTCGTTTAACGGGGTGCCTGAGACTGGGCACTTTTATCGGCTCCATCGCCGACAAGTATGGCCGCAAGTTTAACGTCCTGGTCTTCGTCATCACGTAGGCCCTGTCCTGCATGACCAAGCACTCGCCGAACTTTGCTACCTTAATGGTCGGCAGGCTGCTGGCGGGCATTGCTACCAGCATCCTCTTCTCGGCCTTTGAGTCGTGGCTTGTGTCGGAGCATAACAACCGCGGCTTTGATCCCAACCTCATCGCCGACATTTTTCAAAGGCCCAGTTTGGGAATGCTGTCGTCGCCATTGTCGCAGGCCAGATTGCTGGCATGGTCGCTGCCCAGTTTGGAAAGGTCGCCCCGTTTGATACGGCCGCTGTCATCCTCGCCGCCACGGGCCCCATTTTCATGTTGTCCTGGTCCGAGAACTTTGGCGATAGTAGGCAGACCGTCACCGGCGGCTTGCGCAGTGCCTGGCATATGATGATTGCCGATGAGAAGATCTTGCTTGTCGGCATCATTCAGTCCTGCTTTGAGTCTGCCATGTGTCTCATGGTCTTCAGTTAGACCCCGGCGCTACAGGCCGCGTCGCATGCCATGTCACTTGGCGAGATTCCGCATGGCATGATCTTTAGTTCCTTCATGGTTTGCATCATAATTGGAAGCATTTTATTCGTCTTTCTTATGAAGACACAACCCGCTGAGCTATTCATGCGCAATATGTACATCATAGGCGTCGTTTGCTTTGTCGTCACCACCATATCATCCAATGTATGGGAGGTGTACGGCGCTCTGCTTGCGTTTGAGGTCATTTGCGGTTTGTACTTTCCGGCTATGGGTACCATGCGAGCAAAGTATGTTCCCGAGGTCACCCGATCCGCCATTATGAACTACTTTCGTCTTCCTTTGAATCTCATAGTCTGCCTCATTCTGTACAAAAACTATGAGAATACCACCGTCTTCTGCCTGTGTGCCGTCATGATGGCCATTGCCGTCATATGCCAACAGCGCCTTTTCAGTGCTTCAAAAGTCTCCATCGGCACCAAAGATGAATGGACTAGAGAAGAGCGCGCCGAACTCGTCGAAGAGGGCGATAGCACTGTTGAAGATGCTGTGCGGTAAATCAACTTGCCCGCCTACCCCCCCCACACCCATACTATCGTGGGCTTCACCTGGCAAAACATGCGCTGCTTCTGAGACAGATCTGTGGCAAAAAAAGGCTCGCCACAATGCTCGGAATTTAGAGATGCGAGTTGGTAGTACGCAGTAGAACAGTGGAGCGTAATGTTGTATTGCATTGAATGTGTTTCAGCCCGATGGATAAAACGGCCCGTGTTAGAATCAGTCATTGAGAGGTCTGACATCTATCAGTGCGAGTATGGTGCGTCCCAAGCGTTTTCCCAACACGCTCCAGAGCAGCACGCTGTTCTTCATGCAAGGTTGCGGAGAATTTGTCTCTCTGTAAAGAGCTCTCCTCGCTTTGCGTCTAAAGTCTTCAATGCCTGCCAGTTGACTTTTGTTGCCAGCTTTGATTCGCGTGCAATGCGCCTTTCGAAATCCAGATAATCAAGCCACAAGTCCACATTTGTGTTCGCCAATTGCAAAGCCGTTGCTGCTTTAAAAAGTTTTCTTGTTTGGAAAGGGAGCTGAAGCACGTCTGCACCAGATAGTTGTCCCTGACTCTGCATGCGGTCATATTTTTCATTTGAGACCGGATGGCCGAGTGTAATGACTTCAATGTGAGCGGGGGCAGGGAAAGCATGGTATCGCAAATGCCCTGCAACTGTTTCAGATTGCCCTCTGAAGATAACCATGCGCAGAGAGCTCTCTCCTCATCGCGCCCTCGAAACGGGATGAGAACCTTGGCCGTCAACACATCGTGCGATTTTCTTGACAAGGGACAAGTTTTTGATTCTAGCATGTTCGCAAAGTGGTTCATAGACCAGGTGTGAGGGTCTTTGGGATCCACACCGTCGGGGCCTTCCGTTCCGCTACTAGAAAAATCACCACTGAAAACTTTTCCAGACTTGATGAGGACAAGCACTTTCTTGGCGAGGGAAGTAGCTGCCTGGTGCTGTTCGCAAGTGCTGATAAGGGCGATTAGGTTTTCCCAAACTTTTGGTGGTGGGTTGGTGGTAGTAAGGGAATGGGATGGGGTAGTGGAAGTTTGGCCGGCCGGCGCAGGCACGGGAGGGAGAAATTGGAACAATTTATTCCGAATGTTGTTGGGATGGAGACTGATCTTGAGTCGAGCACGGGAGGCGTTTCGGCAAAACCTTCGGCCCTCGAAACGGCACTCGGCGTCGAAATGCAAGAGACGGGCTCCCTCGCCCCCCCGGCGTCAACGCGAGCGGATAGGACGAACAAGTACCACGCGCACTACTCTACGACGCGCATCTACACTACGATAGTCCCCAAACGCGGGCCTTCCCTCCCCTGGCCCTCCGCGCGGTAATCACGTGAGCAAGTCGACGATCTGGTCGACGACGGCGACAAGAAACGGGGGCGTCTTCTGCGCGATAGGGACGACGACATCGACGACCTGGTCCACAAGCGACGGATGTCCGGGCTCGAGCACCTCCCT
Source organism: Chondrus crispus (assembly GCF_000350225.1). NCBI lineage: Eukaryota > Rhodophyta > Florideophyceae > Gigartinales > Gigartinaceae > Chondrus > Chondrus crispus. Next base: position 79,322 of record NW_005179003.1, read on the forward strand.
TGCGAAGCAAAGCACGAAGCCGAGCGCGGCGGCGCGACCGTTGACGCTCTCGGCGGCGTTCCAGAAGAAGCGCGCCGGCCTGACGGCGGCGCGGCCATCGCCTGCGGCGGGGGTGGAAGCGTCGACGGCGGGCGCGACCGTGTGCGCGGGCGGGGCTCGCTTGTGCGGCGGGGCGTTGGCGATCTCGGCGAAGGCGGTGGCGAGCAGCTCGCGGCGCTGGAGGCCGGGCAGGGTGACGAAGTCGTCGTGCGAGAGGCGCGCGGCCGAGGCGATGCGCTCGTTGTCCAGCTGTGCCACGGCGCGTGCGCGCAGCCCGTCCAGCTGGGCCACGGGGTCGGGCGGCGGGCGCGGGCGGCGGGCGGCGCGACGCGCGGCGCGACGCGCGCGGCAGCAGCAGGCGCAGGCGGCGCGCTAGGCGCGGCAGCGAGACGCGCGCGCGCGGCGGCAGAAGTGTGTTGAAGGCCAGCGTCACCGACACGGACACCACCGCCAGCACGCCCACCAAGACCGGCGGCGGCAACGCGAAGGCCGGCGCGGGCGCGCAGCGCCGGCACATCGGCCCCGGGGGTGGCGCGCGCGGGCGGCGCAGCGTGCGAATGGTGGAAGTGGCGGGCATGGTAGAAGCTGTCTTTGCAATCAACTAATACATACTTCTGAAAAATGTTTTCCCGCGAAACAGTTAAGTGATCTGCACAAACAGTCGCAGTTCGAGTTTGCCGCGCTTCCCAACGTGATGGGCAATTCTTCCAGGCGGTATGTACGTCGTTTTACGCATAGTGGTTCCGAAAACATCCCTTCAACTTCGAAGGCACTCCTCACACCCCAGGAAAACATTTCGACTTCCGAACGCACCACTTGTCCTCCTCCATCAAATCTGCGATCTTCGTTACCCCCTCGCGCGAAATCAGCCGTTCTCGCATCTCACCGACCTCCTTCTCCAGACACGTCGTCGCCTCCTTCATCACCGCGCCAACCTCTTCACACTACAGAACCTTCTTCCCTTCAATCACACACACCAGCGTCTTCGGGTGCAGATAAGACACGGCGGAGATCTTCCCGTTTGCGATTTCGGACAGATTCTGTGGGACCTTCATTCCAAGTCATAGCTTCGCCATCATCCAGCCCCCAAAAAGAAGCACAAGGAAACATGGGTCTGCGACGTACAGTGTCCGCGCATAAGAGGCGTCCATTGCCATTACAGGCCGGAATTGGAAGCGCCGAGAAGCGTCGAAGACTAAGACCCTCTCAGACTGAGGCCACACGTTCGAACCCTACTGCGCGGGTACCCCTGTCGAATTCATCTGCGCTTGAGAGCACCGAGTTACAGCCTGTTGCACGTTCGAACCCTACCTTGCACGCACCCCGATCGAATTCATCCGCGCTTGAGAGCACTGAGTTGCAGCGATCCATAGTGGCAATGCACAAGAGGTTGGCAGAAGAGCTGGCCAGCTGCAATGCCACATTATCGGACCTAGTGAAAAGCAATGCCAATACGGCGTCCAGTTTAGAGGACATCAAACTCCTCATTCTTCAAAGCTCTGCAGGTAGTTCGCGAATACCATCTCGATCAAGGGTGCAGGGAGGGTCTCGGAAAGGTGCAACTAAGAACCTGGAAAAGGACGTTCTCAAAGACAACCCCACAGTTATTATCGAAATCAATGCGGCAGTGAACGCGGATACCGTGTCAAGATCGCTTGCACAGACTCTATCTTCGTTTATGGATGTCTATCACAATAACCAGGATGACCCCCGGATGACATCGCGTGTCGTCAGCGTCCTCTTGTTCGGGCTCAAACATAACAAATCTCGTTCAGAATTCAAACACGGACTGGGCAAAAAGCATGCAAGTTTTCGCTTCAGTACAGCCAAACGTGCGGTGATGAACGCAAGAAATCTCTCCGACGAAAGTATACGAGCATATGCGGCAGAATTTACAACAACCAAAGCCTTTATTGATAGGGATGCTGACCGCAATGGAATTGATGTTTCTGTTTCTACGAAGCCTTCTTGGCTGCAACCAGGTGTTTTGGACAAGCAAACGCTGCACACCGCGCGAATGCATCACGAGTGCGTGAAGGCCGAGTTACCTCCGGATCCCTCCTGCCCGACTAGGCGCAAACATCTGTTCATATGCAAGAGGATCGTCACTATTATTAACGACTGTTTGAGAATCTCTCGGGATCGCTCAAAGGTCAAAATGTTCGAGAGCGGCCTCTTTCTACTGGTTAACTGGAGTGAATATGACTCTTTCCATCGCTCGCACTCGTCACCCACCTTTCGATTTTTGCACAGTGATGCGGAATCCGTCCCCGCTTCCGAGATCCCTGACACTACTGTAGGGTGGGATACACACACATCCGTCACCAATCGGAAGCTTCTGGCTGCTCTTATATCGGAAAGCAAAGACCTGGTGATACAGGCGACTTATCAGGTCACCGTCACTGGTGGTTCGAACGGCGAAAACCGTGTCACAGAGATCAAGCGCAACATTAACATCTTGCGAATTGCTCTGCGCTTCGTCTGCGCCTATTGCCATTGTGGTGAGGAAATGACTCTTGGATCACATGCGTCAATGCTTCGAACAATCTATCGGATTGCTCGGTTTCTGAGGCAATTGTTCTCTGTTCGGGCGAGCTACAATCCTTCAAGTACAACGGCAACGCATGATGAGGCAACAGCTGTCAGTGGTGACGTGACAAGTGAGAGGAGCCAATCTTTGATACCCGAAATCACGCTGCGAGAGATGTTACCGGGTAGATCGGAGAAAGAGAAGGTTATCAGTGGGGTGTTGAAAATCTCCAAAGAGACATTCGCCAGATTAAACATTTCTGCACCGCAAGACATTGACAGCAGCGAAAGCGCTGTGCTAAGCGGCACCAATGAGTGGAGACATCAAACAGAAGATTTGGAAGATGATTTCGACAGTGACGATGATGATATGGCGGGAATGCTAGACTAACATTTCTGCCCTGATAGGTTACGTAAAGTTCGGATTTGCACGACCAGTGTCAAGACGGGTTCAGCAGTACGCGCTAAGCTGCATGCCAACAATCGCACGCCTTCACTATCAGAAGCTGCAGTATTAGAGCAGGTGAAAAAGTCGGAGCTCGTTCTAGTGGAGGACATCACTCGGGAAAATCGCATGAGGGGTGCGATCAGCATTCGAAAAAATCATTTCGGCTGCTCATGTCGGCAAGAGTGAACAGGGCGGAACCGATATAGTTTATCCTACCTCCATAGTCACCCAATGAATGAACGAATTGCACCACCATGTATCCCCCAACTTTTTCCGAGCAGCATCTCACTCGTTCAAACCGAAGAGCATGTCCAAGCATGACCCATTCTTCGGTCTTAACAGTCTCCCTAACCCGGATCTCCGCCTCCTCCAGCTTAGACGGGTCCAACAGGACCTCGCTAAGCACCCTGAAAGCAAAGTCCGTGACGCTATGAAACTCGTCCGGGCATCCCTTGACGCCGCGCATGGCGTCCTTCGTGACAGCGGCGTGGTTGCGGCAGATGGCGTTGGCGGCCTGCTTACGGTGTTGGGCGCCCTCATGGCTATCGTTGAGCACGTGCTTGCCGCGGGCCGTCTCGACGGCCAGCGACACCGGGCTCCGCGGGCGCAGGAAGGACACCGGACCGATCTGCGGCGGCAGGGCGCCGATGTGGGTTCAGTCGTCGCTCTGCAGGTACGTGGCGGGCTCCCAGGCGTCCCGCGCGGCAAACCAGCGGCGTAGGTTCGGGCGGTCGTCGGCTAGCTCCAGGTTGCGCCAGAACTTGAGAGAGGAGCGGGCGCGCTCGAAGATCGTGGCTGGGGAGGAAGGGGTGTTAGGATCAGGCGGGCATTGTTTGGAGAAGCAAAAAAAGCGAGGACAAAGGTGATGAGGACTTACAGAGATGTCGACGAACGAGGGCTCCGGGCCCGGGTAAAAGAAGGAGCCCTCAAAGTCGCCGAGGCAGGTCTGGATGAGATCGAGGGTGTGGTTGACGCGTATAGAAGTCCATCTATTAAGCGAGATTCGAGTCCCTTGTCAACGTCATAAAGACCGAGTTTCTCCGTCACTTTCTCAATTGTTTCGACTACCATTCGTCGGTACGGGTCAGATTCATCCTTCAAATCGTCCGTTAATCGCGCGATAACATCGCCCCCCCAATCTTGATGGCTATCTGCAATGTTGTGTCGACAACCGCCCGAAAGTTACGCCGATCTAAGGCCATCCGTCGAATCCAGAAGCATCGAAAATATTCTGGAACGATCTCTTCACGGACATATTTTGGCTCAACACCGGAACAAGACACACACTGCATCACAACTTTCAGAACTATCACCTTCATTTCTTCCTCTGGAGAGCGGAACTCTCGTATTAGAATCGTTGTCACCTCCCTCGCATAGTAATTGGCGTATTCGGGATCCATTAATGGGATGATGAACCCGATCGCTTTCAAGAAAGCCCCCAGCGTTTTGCCCTTATGCAATCGAAGTCCTTGCCACAGAGGCTTCCCCATGTAATCAACGCTGTGATGTTCGCCATACAGGGTCTTACGGCTGCCCTGGGTCCAGGGCTATGCTCCTCTACGTCCTGCAAGGGCTATTTCATCCTGCCCGGAAAGTACGGGAAGTATACTGGCGAATATATAATATGCTTTACATTTACGCACAAGAGGGTCTTGTCCCGTTCTATCCAAGCATGCGATGTGCCTTGCTCGAGGAAGACGACGACGAATACGGGCCAGAACGATACGAACGCTCAGAGCTTTTGAATATCATTTAATACAACGGCGTTCTGGCTGTAGCGCAATGCGCGCCACTGACCAGCCCTAACCATTTTAAGGGACGCACCTTCAACGAAAATCTGGGCACATGTTAGCACTGGAAGTAGTTTGCGGTGGTAGAAGGCTGTATTGTACATTTGAGGAAGAGAACAAGCATTGGTTGATTGGACTTCGTGTAAATATAACAAACTAAAGTCTAGAGAACGGCAAACGACTCCGGGTCAATCATCAGAAGTGCGTCCTCTTCCTGGCCCATAGTGTGTTTGTGGACGATTTTGCCAAGAGCTTCTCTTTCCTGGGCAAAAACCTTGTCAGGTGCCATATTGAGTGAAATTTGCGAGGCAAAGCTTGGAACAAAGACGAAGTCATCAGAGTGTCCTTTCGAAATTAATGAGAGCAAACCACCATTCCCAAACATGCTAAGAAGGTACCAACTAAGAGCACTGACGTAGCTCACATCCAAATTTTGTCCCGCTAGCTCTATACCGCTCTGTAGCATTGGCCGAAAGCGGGGCGTTAGCGTGAAGGGAAGGGTAAAAGAAGGAGCCCTCAAAGTCGCCGAGGCAGGTCTCGATGATCAGACGTCTCGACGATCAGACGTACCACCCGCACGCCTCGCAGTAAGAGCCCAGCTCGCATCATGTCCAACCGCCAGGATATCCCAGCGTCGGAGGAGCTCCATGTCATAACATGTAAGAGCTCAACCACAAAAAAAATTACCAAATGGCCTTGCACTGAATCATTTAACGCGTTTGTACTGAAACGTTCGACAACTTTTTGAAGTCTCTGAGACTTTCACAATTCATAGATGTGTCTACGACGACATACGTGACTAGGTGCTCATGTGTGGTTGACCCTTTGTACAAAATACGTGCGTCAAGTACTCATCTGTAACCAAATAGCTGACTTCGGACACGGCCTGAAAGCCTCTAATAATGAAGTAGGGGAGCTCAACTTCGAGAGACCCGCAAACGTGTTCAGAAACGGATGTAGCTGTACTCCAGAATCGACTGTTCGGGGGAACCATCGGACGCCACCGGAAAGAGAAAGTTTTCAACTCCGAGAAAACAGTCTTTACAGCCTCGTCCTCCGACACCTCGCTCGGTGTGGCTGAAAGCCTTACCGCGAAAACCTTGCTTACAAGGTCAACTGCTTGAAGTGATGAACGTGAGAGAGGGTGAGTGTACGACATACTTCGAAAATCGAAATCTCGGCTCTTTCGGACAAGGGCATCGACCGTCGCCTTGCGACGAACGTATGGCATACATGTTCCCACCAGCAGTGCCGCCGCCGAATTCTCATCGGTCTCATCTGCGACATACAGCCCCATAATGCGAATCGCTTCATGCACGGTTCCTTCTTTTCCTCCTCCTTTCCTCCGTCGCACAATATTTCTCATGTCCGCGACAGAGTTTATGCCAATAACTGTGCACAAATCTTTGCATGATGGGAAAATTATCTCTGCGAGCTCGGTGCACGCTGCGAGAGACTGGGTTTCCTGGAACGAGGGCTTGAACTGGGCAGAATCGGACAACGAATGAACAGCGCGGGCCAAGTTCTCATACTCTTCCAAGGTGCAGTCTACCACTGAACGAATGCTTCCGGTAGAGCTCTCTTCGTAGTGTGTGTCCTGCTCCGTATCCCCTTGTCGCGGTTTGAAGTTTGGTACCGGCTTCTGGATGAGTACCAATGTTTTCTGTCTCAAAGTATTTAGGAGACGTGCACATTGCCGTTCTGCCGTTGATCCAGACCCGATCCGAGAAAAGAATTGAAACTGGCCAACAACCATGCGCTCGATTTCTTCAACTCGAGATAAAAGCGTAGCCACTTTCCCCTCCACGCTATACATTCGCAAATTTTGTACCGCCTCCCCATCACCAACTCCATTTTCGCTCTGGCGATTAAAAATTTCTCCGTCTGTTTCATAGCTCACCTGTCCTGAGCACTCATAATAACGCCACCGCAACTGAGTGGCGTCATCTTCCACCAAGCGAATATAATCAGGAAGAATCCACACCATCGCTTGTTGTTCATCGAACCCCTCCCTTGCCACGTATTTCAGTTTCCCTTTCACTCTTCCCTCGACCACTTCCTTAGTTACTAACTCTGCCCGCCACCAGACGGATGCAAGCGTTCTCTCACCTCGCCTTCGTCCTTCCCCTTTGGTTAATTCGATGTCCCAGAGGACCTCAATTAGTATCCCAGGTACCAGAGACTGCATTTCAGTACAGTAGTCTGAGCCTTGGGAAAGGCTTCCTGTCACTATGAATTCGTCATGAAAAAGCACGCTCGTCTTTTTTTACACGTGGCAGGCAAGACCCCCAAGTTTTGTTTCCCGAAGTCACCAAAGGACAAACGGGGCTTCGTCCCGTCCTTTCTCTCGGCAACCAGATTCCGAAGTGGTGCGCAACCCTGCCGACTTACCCCAAATACCACGCACATCCCCCGCCATGGTCGAGCAAAAAGAGGTCATCCGCCCACCCCCTGATGTGTATCTGATCGACCCTCCTCCACCCCCCTTCACCGTCCCCTCTGCCTACCGCGCCCCGCGCCCCGCCCTCTCATCTCAACTCGCAAGACTTCATCTTCGATCTCGTGTCGTCCACATTGTGGCCGCCTTCTCAGGCTCCTCCATGCCAATCTTACAAACCCCACCGTATGTCGCCCGCATGCGCCATGCTATGATGCCGAGTGGAAGAAAATTAGAGAGGAACCAGATAACTTTGACGAAGTGTCAAAGACAGTCAAGGTGGAAACTGGGGAGGCGAGTGATAAGACGGCGACGAGCGCGGAGGAGGAGGCGAGAATTGATAATAGGAGGAGGTTGAATAAGTTAATGCAGGATAAAAAGAATTCAAGAGCCGGCGGAAGGGATAAGGATGTGTCGGGGACAGAGGCAGAGCCAGTGGACACGGTGGAAGATGTCAAGAGCCGGCGGAAGGGATAAGGATGTGTCGGGGACAGAGGCAGAGCCAGTGGATACATCGTATACACTGGAGGAGGTTGTGTATTGAAGATATGAGGGATATAGATGAGGACAAGTACTACATTTCCATGTGCGTCGGACAGTGGGAATCGTCGACAGCGCTGAACCAAGAGATCGACAAGCGGCAGCTGCTCGTGGATGACGAACGTGCCAAATTGAGCGCGGGAAAGGCAAGGGCAGCGGAGGTGGCGTGGTAGAAGCGCGTACGAGCAGACGAGCTTCTGTCGATGTCAGAGCTGAGCGCGCCGTAACTCAAGCAAAAGCGGCACGAGCGCGCGCTTTGCGGGGCTACGGAAGCACGGTTACGGGGGAAAGGGTCAAGCTCGCGGCGAAGGCGGAAGCGTAGAGGAAGGCTGAGGATATAGAGAAGATGGGCATGGAGAGGCCACAAGAGTATCTGACCGAACTGCGAACGGAGCGAGATGAGCTAGCTGAGCGTTTAAATCGAAAGGACGCCGCGCGCGAAGCGAGGTGGGATCGGCGGTGGCAGGCTGCAAAGGAACGAATGAGGTTGTTGGCACAACAAGCAGGAAGCAATGCAGGTTTCGACGAAGACCCAGGGCGAGGGAACTCAAAGGGGCGCGAGAGAGGAAGTGGGAAGGGAAGAAGGAGGGGCCAGGGGAGGGGACGAGGGAGAGGGCGTGGGAAGAAAAATGTGGAGGAGGACACGTTTGGGGTGGACGATGCGGACTGGGATGTGTACAGATCAATGAAGGTTGGAAACGATGGGACGGATTCTGAAGACAACTCTGGAGAAGAGCGTGTTAGTTTGAAATCTGTGCGTACTGAGATTATGATTGAGTGTCTCGTTAAACCTGTCAGGAAGTACCGCTTCTACGAGGTTATCACTGAGGATGGAATTGCTGGTTTCACGGAGAAGCTTTTCGACATCGGCGTGAATAGCACGCATCTCGCTGTCGTGGTAGTGATGTTTGGCAAATATGAAGTAGTATAGCGTGAAGAAACCGAGAAGAAGAAAACACATTCGATACATGGTGAGTAATTGCTGCCAAGCTCCCAGCCGTGAGCGAGCCTGTGTGGGGTTTGTTGGTCGCCATCCTGCATGAAACGATCGAGAGGATTTCCTCTCCCGCTCAGATGTAGAATTCAGCCGTGGGAGGCGCAGTGAGTGGGAGTCATGGAGGCCAGATAATGTTGCAGATGGGTGCAGGTTACGAGCGGTAGTGCGATATTGTGTCGGGAGATCGGAAATGTCGAACGACATCGGAGAGTGGAACTTATGTGTGCTACTTGTTTTAATTGGCTGTCTCTACAATGACTTCATTCATCTATTTTTAATTGGGCCCTCGTCGTCTGCCCGTGCCGCACGTCGCACGGGCCGTGCGGCGCGCGAATGATCACAAGTGGCTCCTTGGAAAACTCCCTATCGCTTGCGGCTCGTCGCGCTGAAGAGCTACACCGAGCTCGGTGTTAAGGAAGTCGGGCTGCCGCGTGCAAGCGTGGTTGTGCGAATTACTGGTGTGTGCGTTGTACGCATCTTCGGTGCGCATGTAGCGATGCTGGCCTGCTCCGCCTCAACACGGAGCTGCGACTCTGCTTCCTTCTCCGCTTTTTTTCTTCTGTTCCGAGCAGCTTTTTATTCTGTTCCACCCCCCAATCTCCGGGCGACTTCATTGCCTTCGGGTAATTGGGGATTAGCGTTGTCCGCCGGTTCTGCTTCTTCCTCTTCGACAACGCTCTCCAGTCTCTCAAGCGCCTGCGCTTCGACTAGTCGCTTTGCAATCTCGCGATGGTCATCACTGGCGACTCCTTGCTCATCCGGAACTACGGCCGCTCCGATTTTCAACGCAGCGATAAGTCAGGGAACACATGCGGAGAACTAAGCCATTCGAGGAGGGTAACCGTCGTGCCTGGATAAGCAGTAGAAAATATTCCCCTCCATGATCGAGGCAGTGCAACTCAAATTATTCTCTTCGGGTTTAAGACATTGTGTGGTACGGTCACTGTGACAGGCGTGAACTAGTCCAACTCTTCGGACAGAGTCCGTGAGCTTCAAGAATTGAAATGGCTTGTGGACGTCAACATAAATAAATCCGGAAGTGAACTGGCATTTCTTGACAACAGCGAAAGGTGTCTCTTGATATGCATCCTGCATTTTCATAAATGTTTCGATTGCAAAGTAAGCTACGTGCAGCTCATCAATGTAAGCAATTCTTTCATCTTCCGCAGGTGTAGGTACAATTTGCGGTTCGTCATCGAACACGAGTGCTTGAACTGCAGAGCCTTTCGAGAGCATGTCGTGCGGTCTTGAATGCGATGTAACAACTCCAAACCCGTACAGGGATTTTTTCATTCGACATGCCTTTTCGAAGAATTTGGGGTCATTGGGACCCGCTTCTACAATGAAGTCGGCAGCAATACAAGTCATAGTCGCATGGAATGAACCTTCAGCATCTACCGTACGTTCACTTAGGACCCATTCCGCCCTTCTCGGGTTGTTGTTAATAGTAGTAGATGGAGCTCCGAGTACGTGCTTCAACAACCCATTTCTAATAATACTCAAAGCCTTCTCTGCCTCACCGTTCGTTTTCGTTACATAGTTATGTACGTCTCTTCTTCGTCCGCAAATGAGATTGACCACTGAAGAGATTGCCTTGCCTTCCATTTCACAACTGCCGTCTACAGAATAAAGAGCAGATGAAAGCCGTTTTTTCCAATCGTTATTAATAATGTGATCCATTCCCTGTATATGGGCGTCATGACCGTTGGAATCTGCCATGGCCTGCTTAAGGGGCTGGTGAGCGCATTCGAAAACAAGTTCGGCGAAGTGCTGCACGTGACCCATTGCAGGGATAGAATGCATATAAAGCTCTAGAAGCCGATGGATATTCGGCTTGTCCAGCTCTTTCCCCGCCATAGTACTGCTTCGACAAAGGTCATTGCAGTTTCGTATGTACATCTTGCAATGGCGTTCCAAGTCTGCCATATGCGCCGTGCCATCTTCACGATTGTACCTTTTCACCTGCTCCAATCCATCCACATGCAACTTAGGATACCAGTATGTCTTGCTGACAAGTTTGCTAAACAAACTGAGGTTCTGTACAATTGAACACAGTGCTTGTTTGGATACATTAGATATTTCTTGAGGGCAGGATAGGTTATCAACAATCTCTTTGAATACAGGAGAAGCAATCAATAATATCGAAAACGTTGCCGATATGCTTGCCGTGTACATACTATTTGTACTGAAATTGTAGATGCGTGTCTCAGTTACCAGGCGGTTTGTTCGCAACAAGGAACAGATTAACCCGTCTACCTGCTTTCTTCTAGTCGCGGTAGGAAGGGACTTAAAGGCAAGGGTTAAAATATTAATTGCGTTACCAGCCAGGAGCACTTTATCTACTCATTCATAGCCTGAATCTCCCGGATTTACATTGCGGTTGAGGCTGCAACGGAAAGAACTGTCCGATCATGATTGTGTGCTGTCCGTCAATGGCGATCATGAATTTGTGCCGTGTGGGACAGCAGAAAACGTGCCATGATTTTGAGAACCTAAAACTAAATATCAGTAATGCATAACTGTTCTCTTGAAATGTGGAATGAAAAATCTATATTTGGACATGGTGAACATTGCGTATCAAATTTAGTGCGACATATGATTTGGGTGCAATCTCCCAAATATTTGATTCAGATATGTTTCAAACAGCGCTCTCTCAGATCTGTAAAGCTTCCATTACAGGCTTCTTCATGGTAGCGCAGAGACAGCAGCCAACCATTCATAGCTCGGCGTACCTGCTCAGTGAATATCAGTATTCACGGATAGCTAAACTGGTCATCCAGCAGGCATTATCTGTTCCACAGAACAGTATCGCTGCTGCTCGTGTGGAGCTGCACCCACCATCACCTGAATTCTCGTGCTGCAGTGCTTGTAGTTGATACACGCTCCAGTATATAAAAGGTAAAGAGGGTACCATCCTGGTCTCCGCGATAAAGTTCCTCAACCCATCTCAATCCACAACAACCCATCTGAACTGTTGGGGGCAACAACCCATCTCAGAACCATTCCAATGACTACGACTAGGCGTACGACTCGTGCAAAGCGCTCTATTGCACAAGCGAGTAGCTCGAGCCATGGTGAACCGTTACATACCCCTGAGTCCCGCACTGTGGCTCCCCCACGCACATCACCGCGTAGTACTGCTCGGGACTCGCAAAGCACCCCACTACGAAGCGGGAAGCGTCGCGTGCAGCTCGCGACGCCAACCACTCTACATACCCCTGAGTCCCGCCCTGTGAATCCCCAACAAACGCCAAGGAGCAGTCGTAAACGAGGTTGTCCGCCAACAGATGCCTCACCCACTGCTCAGAACTCGCAAAGCTCAGGATTGCGAGACGGGAAGCGTCGCGCCCTTTCTGCGACGCCAGCAACTTCACACACACCACTCTCAACGCCGCCAGACACAACGCAACTCTTTAATGTTCCCATCCGACACACTTCACCATGTCTCCCGGATTCTACCATGCGAAATCAACCCAGCCCGACCACAGCGATACGAAGATCGCCCCAAAGGCGGTCATCAAGTGTTTCGCTGGATTCCGGTACAGTGCAGCGTAAATTGTGGAGCATCCGCTCATTGGTAATTGCAGCCCGAGGGATAGCTGCGGAACCCGAAGTAGCTCCAGCTACCCCAAATGCAGCAGAATCTTCACCACCCGAACTGCAAGAAGAAGATGCTCTAGCTACGCCAAATGCCGCAGAATATCGAACACTGGAACATGAAGATGAGTTGTCTAAATCTGGTAGTGACGCTGAGTACCGTCCCCCTCCGCCCTCTAACACTCGAACGAAAAATGGACCCCCATCGCAACGAAGTCCGGCCAGTCGCAGTGTTGCGAACAGCGAGACATCACCTTTTAAAAAGAGAGTATACACGTACAAGAGTCGCCGTCGCGGCAAGGGTGTGGAGAGTGTGTTACTTAAACGACGCCGTGCCCACGCTGATGCGTTCCAAAACATGGAGGTGGATAAGTTAAAATGTTGTATCCATCGCCGTTGTTTTTACAAAGTTGACGCTCGATACGTCAAGGCTCAAGTGGAACATGTATCTTTGCTGAATAGGGCGGGGAGACGAGCTTATCTGGAGGGCTTGTTGGAAGATAACTCAGGGATGTTTTTCTTCGATGGAAAGGCGGTGTGTTATAAGTTTCTAGAGAAGTCCCTGCAGTTTTCTAGGGATTTCCAGGGCTCTGTTAAAGGCACACCGTTTAGCAAGAGGAGGTCTTCCTTGACTTCTACTGTGAGAAACTCAGAAGCTAATCAACGGGACGCGGTCATATGCTTCCTTGAACGTCTTTCAGAAAGCACAGCCGACCATATGCCCGACCGAAACGAACAGCACTTGCCCTATTTCCAAAAAGCCCAGGTCTTCGACATCTTCTTCTCTGAGTTCAGTCGCCTCTATTCGCGCGCCCCACCCACGCGAAGCTATTTTTACGAGACATGGCAAAAGCACGTGCCCAACATCAAGGTGCGGAGGGTGCATAGGTTCACAGTGTGTTCCGAATGCGATCTCATCCGAGACCTGCTCTCCAAAGCCGGTACCGATGAGTCAGCAACTCGGCTACTTCGTGAGCGAAAAACCACTCACAACGATATGGTTGCAGCGGAGCGGCGCGAGTACCAGAAGAAGTGTGATAAAGCAGGACTGTATCCTGCTAAGTATTGCTCTATCATTCTGGACGGTGCCGACCAGTCCGCCTTCGGTTTGCCGCATTTCCTCTTCAATACTAAGCACACAAAGGGGCACAGTATCAAAGTTAAGCTAATTGGACTGCTTGAACATGGTCCCGTGAAACATCTGTCCCTGTTCACTATGACAGATGAATATGAGACAGGCGCGAATCACGTACTAGAAGCTCTTCATCGGACGCTGATGGTACAGGCTGAGAAGGGCCCACTCCCGGACACCCTGTTCGTGCAGGTGGACAATTGCACTCGCGAAAATAAGAACAGATACTTCTTCGGATACATGGAATCCCTGGTTGCATGGGGGGTGTTTCAAGAAGTCTTTGTGTCGTTTCTACCAATTGGTCATACCCATTCTGACATAGACCAGGCGTTCAGCTGCACTGCTCGCCGGCTCAGGCATCATGAGGCTATAACTCTGGAAGACCTGATCACTGAGCTCGGGAAGGCATATAACCCTCCCCCTCACGTTGCTGATCTTCGCCAGATTATAAACTTCTCTGGGCTGTGTGACCAAGAAAGGTGTTTGGAAAAGCCTCAACGGTTTTCCCATTTTCGATATTTCAAGTTTCACCGTGTGGAGGGGATCCCAGAGTATCGTGGCAATTCTTTTAACACTGCATGTTCCGCGCGGGTTGGGTGTAACGACGATTGGGGCTCTCTCAAGGTTGGGCAGTGCACCGGAGGCTTCCTGAAATTTGCACCTGACCTTGCCAAAACACCACCGACCGAAGCCACATGTCCTAACGATCTTGATAAAATCAACACCCGTCTTGTGTCTGAGGAGACACGAGTGAATGACAGGAGAAAGTTAGCCCAGCTACGGCTTCTACGCGACCGCGTGTATGAATCAAGACTGGAGAGATTCCACTGGAATCTGCGCGACGTATTTGAGATGAAGGGAAAGTATAGAACAGTTACTGATGCGGTTGATGGCTTGCAAGACGAAATTGAACATGATGAAGTTGAAATCGAGATGGAAGAACAACCCCTGCAAGACCTCGAATACGAATGTAATGACTTCGTAGCGGTACGCGGTTCTTCTTGCTCTATAGAAACCGTCCCGTTCTGGGTCGGGCGTGTCATATCAATTCACAAGGACGATGAAGGCGTAACTACGGATCTCACCATCCATTGGTGGGAAGTGTACAATGGTAAATGTGCCTGGACAGGTAAGTATGCACCCTCTGGGTTACATGACATCAGGAAACCGTGGACAGAGTTTATCAGTGTCGCAACTGTTTTGTCCAGGTTTTCGGAGTTGAAGAAATCGAAAGAGATCAGCGCAGCAGCGGCGAGGCAAATTAGGCAGGCTCTTGGAGTTGCGTGATATGCTGGGTGGCCTCCGCTACTCGGTGGTCAGCTTGACGCAGTCAGATACGGTAGTGAGGGTGCAATGCCCTGGTAAACTTTGGTAAACGTGGGTGCAGCAGTACCAAAGGCCGGTTGCGACGCACCCTGGGTTTGACCAAAGATATTCATATCAGCTGAGCCTACAGCAGTAACTGGCAAAAGAGCATCTGACTGCCTCCAGTCTCTCTACTGCAATATATATGCCACAAATGCGCATTACCATAGATATTTCTCCAGCGCACACCCCACCATACTGCATCGTTAGTTGTTTGAGGCCCGACATGTAGTTCGTGGATGTGAGCAAGTAGCGAAGGTTCCTTCGAGGCAGACATAACTTTTATTTCTCTTCAACCTTTCCTAGATCTACGAAATGCACATATTAAGCCGGAACAAATTACCAATATGTATTATCACGAAGCCACACTCCCTTGATGATATTGACCACCTTATCAATTGACTTGGCAGTGGCTGGATGTGCAATCAACGGTACGGCCGATGGGTTCGACCTCACCAGTGAGGGGGGGTTGTCCACCTTCAGCTCCTGATTTTCTGTCAGACGAATATCGGCTGGGAGTTTATCTCCCAATTTGACTTGGGTTTGGAGTTTGCGACGCGGGGGGGGGGGGTGGACGTGACGATACGGGTCATCGTAGTGGGTCGGGGAGGCTTGAAGTGGGCCACAATCGCCAACTTCGAGCAAGTCCAGACACAATTTAGGATTAAATTCTGTCGGCAGATTGTGAACAGGTATCAAATTTTTATATAACATAAATTGTACTGCAATTTCCAAGTAAAATTGTATGATAATTTTTTTGATTTGGCCTATACAGAATCCCCCATCCCCCAGATTTAGAGAGTACATGTTGGACGATAACTTCTAAACTATTTTGGTTTGTCCACTTCTGTTTCCTGCATATCACTACTACTGCTCTAAGCTTTACAACCATATAAAAATATCTGGAATCCGAAGGGGTGCCCCTGGTACTGTTTGGTATCCCAAATTCTGGTTACCACCAAACCAGTGTTGTAGTCGCGTAGCATCGCAGCGATCGTTCGGTTGTATCGCTCCACCTGCCCGTTCGTCTGGGGATGGTACGCCGATGCGTACATATTATTTATCCCCAGAACACGGCACGTGCTGTGGAAGAACTTGGCATTAAACTGCGGTCCGTTATCCGACAGCAACGTGCGCGGGACGCCGTACTTAAACACCCACGATTCGCAGAACGCAACTGCGACGGTGTATGCGGTTATCGTGCGAAGCGCAACGACTTGCGTCAGCTTGCTAACGCGGTCCGTGATCACGAGCAGGAACCGTTTTTCTGACTTCGTCTTGGGGAGCGGCCCCAAGATGTCGATGGCCAGACTCTCGAGGGGCCTCGTAGCTGGAAACAATCTCAATCGGTTGAGATGTTTCCTCAGCTTGACCCGGTTCATCGCGCAGGTTCGACAACCTCGCACCGTGGCGGCAACATCTGCGGCCAGATGGGGCCAGTAGTACTCGCGACGGAGCGCGTAGTACATACGGTCCTGGCCCGGGTGCCCTGCGATGACCGGGTTGTGGCACAGGCGAAGGAGCCTGGCTCGGAGCGTCCGAGGTGCCACCACCTGCACGATAGCAGGGTCGAAGGGTTGTCTCCGTTTGAGCACCCCCTGGTGGTCCTCGAAGAACGCGGAGTCCCGGGACTCTGACTGTCGTGCCAAAACGGTTTGGCAGAAGTCATCCACGCGTTGCTCTTCGGCAATCTCCTCTATCGTAAGAGGAGCCGGAAGGTCGTCCTGCGGAGGCGCGACCGAAGAGTCGTGCGCGCCAGCCTCGTGGTCTGCGGTGCGCTCGATGTCGGTGGCGTCGAACTCGTCATTCTCCTCCCAGAACGAATTGGGTCCTTGGAGAGCGGGGGCTTCGTCGTCGCCCCTCGGCTCGTCGCGCGCTCGGGCGCGCGACCTTCTTTGTGATCTGGCTTGGTTCCGTGTCGTCGCGAAGATGTGCTCGACCTCGTGGTCGCAGCTCGCGATGAAAACGTGGCCCGCGAGCTCGTTCGATACGTCTCGAACGGTCGTGCCCGCGTCGAAGGTGGGAATGTTGTCATCCACCTCGACGCTGGGGCGACGGTCGTTGGCGACTCTCGGCGACACGAGTCGTGACAGGGCGTCTGGTACCTGGTGCACGCGCCCGGGGCGGCACTGAATGGTGAAATCGTATTCAGCCAGACGTAGCCGCCACCGGGTGAGTCTTCCGGAACTCTCGGTGAGGGACATGAGCCATCGGAGGGCGTCATGGTCCGTCCGTACGGTGAACTTCGTGCCTTCTACGTACGGCCGTAGTGTGCGGACGGCCCACACTACGGCGAAGCACTCGCGTTCGGTAGCGCTGTAGTTGCGCTCACTATCGGACAGTGAGTACGACCAATACCCCACGGGCCGCCAGTCGTTCGGCTCTTCGTGCTCCTGAAGTAAGGTGCAACCCAGTTGGTAGGCACTCGCGTCGGTGTCTATCATGTACGGACGACCGTGCCGGGGCAACGCGAGGATCGGCGGAGCGATCATGAACTTCTTAAGGTTCTCGAACGCCTGAAGTTGCAGCTCCGTGGGGTTATAGAAATCGGGATCCGAATCCTTGCGCGTCATGTCGGTCAGAGGACGCGCAATCTTAGCGAACCCCTTAACGAATCGGCGGTATACGTTACACGCCCCGAGGAACGAGCGCACTTGCGTCAACGTCCTCGGGAACGTGAACGTCTTGAAAGCGTCGGCCGCCGTATCGGCCACGCTCAACTTGCTTGGGGAGATGACGTGCCCCAGGTAGTGCACCTTCGGTCGGAAGAAGCTGCACTTCTTGAGCTTAAGGGAGATACCGGAACTCTGCAGTAAGCTCAAGACGGTATCGAGATGCCTCGCGTGTTCTCCGTGCGTACGGGAGAACACGATCACGTCGTCGAGATAGACGAGGCATATTTGCCAGCGGACTCCGGAGAGTATTATGTCGAGCGCACGTTGGAAGGTGGCCGGTGCCCCTCTGAGTCCAAACGGCATGCGCAAGTGGCGAAACGTGCCCATGTGCGTCGTAAACGTGGTCTTATCCCGGTCCTCCGGAGCGACGGGGATCTGCCAATAACCGGAATTGCAGTCCAACGTCGTAAAGACGGCTGCATCTCCTAACGAGTCGATGCAGTCTTCCATCCGGGGCAGCGGATACGAATCCGCTGCGGTCTTCGCGTTGAGACGCCGGTAGTCCACGCAGAACCGGAGAGAGCCGTCTTTCTTCGGGACGAGCACCACCGGGGACGCCCACTGGGTGCTCGCGGGTTGGATAACCCCTGCGTTCAGCATTTAGTTGACCTCCTTGGCAACCATCTCGCGCATGGCAGGCCCCTTCCGATAGGGCATCGAACGAATCGGTTTCGTTCCCGGTTTGAGAGGGATGCGGTGCTCCGTGGCTCGGATCGTTCCGAGTGCACCGCTCCACAGACTCGATTGCTTACGGAACATCTCGAGTACGTGGCCACGGAGCTTGTCATCGTCGATGTATGACAAGTCCACCTCTTTTTCCCAATCCATCGGTGGGCTTTTGGGATTCTTTTTGTGGGGGCTTACGGTGCCTCCTGCTGTCGGTTGGTCTCTAGGTGGCCGATCGTCCGTACCCACCTGTTCCCTCCTAACGGTCTCTAGCTCATCGGAGTTTGGTCGTCCAGCTCTTGCCTTCCCAACTTGATCGGTCAAGTCGGTCAGGTGTAGCGCGTGTGCGACCCCCTCGGCGACGCGACGTTCGGGCGTCAGGATCGCGAGGGGGTTGCGCGTCGCATGCTCCACGACGGTGTGCTTCGGAAGCCGCCTTTCCCGACGCGAAAAGTTCGCGACGAGGACGTCGAAGGTCTGATTTGGCAGTACCTCGACGACGCCGTTCGTCAGCCTTACTTCATGTCGGTGTTGAAGTGACGGCTTCGGCTCCATGAATACGAGGCCCCTCCCGGCGGTGGTGACGCGCACTCGGGCTTGCGACCTCGCGGGGATGGTGACCCAGCGGGCGATTCGGATCGCCTGCAGGGCCTCCTCTCGTACATCGGGCCGTCTCGTCTGGCGTCCGCTACGCCTTGTACGGGGAGTTGGCTCCCCTTTTCCGTCGACAATGGCAACAGAGCCGCCTTGGCGCAGCTCCATCCGTTGAGCCTCGATGTCGATGCATCGCACGTGCGTATCGATGAAGGCCGTGCCGAGAAGGAGCGGCACGGCGAGCTGGTCCGCGACTACGAACGGAATTCGGAACACCGTGTTCCTCAACCGCACAGCCAGGCGGACGACGGCCGAAAACTTGAGGGGGCTGCTATTCGCGCCTGCCAATCGTGGCAGGGGTGCGTCGTGCACGACGTAACGCGTCCAATCGGGGGGAAGGTCGGCCTTCCTCACCAGATTATACCCCGAGCACGTATTAACGGCGATCGTGCGGGGTTTAAATGCATTTCCTTCTGTGGCTATCGAGCCGAGGACGTTGTAAATCTTCGACGTCATAAGGCAAATGACGCCGTCGACAACCTTCGGGGCGGCCTTATCGGTGAGTTCGTTCCGCCGGGGCCTTCGATTTCGGGGCTGGCCCCGCTTGCGTTTCCTTCTCACCCTTTCTTGAGGCGTCCGCCGATCAGTGACGCCCCTCGGATTACTCGAGTCCGTACGACACGGACTTTTCTCCGGCGACCTTGGGCTCGCGGGAGTCAGGGGGTCGACCGAACCTTTTCGGTCGTCGTTGCCCCTGGCGCCATCGTTACGCCTCACCGGGACGTCGGCTGTCCCGGTGTCTTGTTCCCCTAACGTCGGGCCTTCGGAGGCCTCGACGTGCGCTCCCTCCTGTATCGGCATTACAGGGGTTCCCGTGCTCGCCTCAGGTAGCGGGGGATGTATTATCGAACAATACCCCCCGTGTCCTTGGCGAGCACGCGGGGTCGGGTCTAGTTCGTGGGGAAAAGACGGCCCACGCGACCGCGTGTACGTAACCGTCTTTACCCTTTTTTCCAACTACCCGTGCTATCGGAGCTAACCTCCTGGCTATCGACGGCTAGGTCCTCTTCGGGTAGCCGGCCGCGTGGGTCGGGACGATTCCCCCACTGCGGCTCGGCGGCCGTGGCGAAGTATTCGGGTACTTCCGGGCCTTGACCTGCAGCGTCCGGTCGTCGCAGGATATGGGGGACGAAGCGAGTCGGCTCGCCTTCGTGACCCTCCGTGGGTAGAGGGTACGGATCTTCTACCCAGTCTTGCAGGTACATTATCGCATTTTGTACCTGTTGGGGTAACCGAGAGCGGTCTCGGTCCTCTCTCTCTCCTTGGCGCGGGTACCTTGTGTACGCCTGCCGGTAGGCGGGTCGATCCCGACGATCGACGTCGTTACGACGGTACCCGCCTCCACGGGGGGCGAAGCGTGCGCCCCCACCCGATCGGTTCGGGCAAACCGTGACGCGGGAGACGGCCCTCCCCCGCCGCCTGCCGGAGGAGATTACGCGCACCCGGGCGCGTCTCCATCTGGTAGCGTTAGTTCCTGTACGCCGTGAACATTCGTTGTTCCGGCGACAGGAACGGGCACGTGTACATGGCATGCCCGTACGTACGGCATAGCCAGCACACGTACGCGCTGCCGTCCGTTGAGGCGAAGGTCGCCGCGTGCCGCGCCTCCTCATCGGTGAGGAGGGGCACGCGAGGCGCTTCGCCTCCTCCACCTCGGTTCGAGATGTCGAGCTCTGCGACCCGGGGGTCCGTACCCCTTGCCACTCTTGGAGTGGCCACGAACGCGGTCGCGTAACTCGATGTCGTTCCGGTCGACATCGGTGAGGAGGTTCGTGCCCCCACGGGCCCTGCTCCTTGCGTAATGAAGACAGGGTCGGCCTGCCACTCATCCTCCCCGATATGGAGGGTCGAGGCGGGCGAACTTGTCGCGGCGGACTTCGTAGTCCTGCCAGCCTTCCCTGCCGGTTTCGAATCCGGCAGAGGTAGACCGCGCCGAGCGCGGTACGTTGTACCTTCCGCCGTGGCGATACGGCGGATGGTCGGAAGATCGGTCTTCTGACTGCCTGGCAGCCTTTGCACAGTTTCGGATACTGCGGCACGGGTTGCCGGTGCAAGTCCCCGCACGAAGTAGTGAGCGAGGGACTGTTCGGAGAAGACTGCCGTGCATCGGAACGCGGCAGTCTCGAGTCGGTCAGCAAACGTGCTTTCCGTCTCATGTGATTGCTGTCGCGCCGTAGCGACAGCGTCGTACGCTTCACCTAACACGTCGTCCGTGAGGTAGCGTTTTAAGAATTGATTCACGAGCCCCGGCCAGCTCACGTCGTCATGGAGCTGGCCGGCGCGGAGGCCACGCATCGTATAACTCGTATACAGGCGCTCCGCGTCGCGCTCGAGGAAGTGCGCGTGGACTCGTACCGCAACACCTTCGGTCAGGTGTTGCGAGTTGAAGGTGATTCGGATATCCTGCAAAAACGGCAGCAGCTGGATCGGGTCGGTACCGTCGAAGCTGCGCATCGTGGGACGGATCCCACGACAGCGTTGGACGTACTTCGCGATCCGTCCGGCGTCACTGGAGGTAACGAGCCTCGAGGTGTTATCCAAGCGGTACATACGATAGTCAGCAACGGCGCTGAACTCTTGGATCATCGTATGTACCGGCTCGAGCCCGGGTTCAGCGGGACCCAGCGTGCCGAAGGAGGTAACCGGTAGCGTACAGACGACTACCAGACCTGGATGCTCGGCGTAGCTCGCCCGAGGGTAGCCGCCCCAGCGGGGATCGACGGAGAACATCGGTTCTTCGGATCTGTGGGCGGCTCCCCCACGGTCCTGTTCGTCCGCGTACGATACGCGGTCCACTTGCCGCCTACTTCCGGCGATAGGCGGCAAGGCTTGGGTCTCAGACGCGAAGTTTGCGTCTATTGGAGGACGGCTTCCTTCTGCAGTCCGACTGGTAGCGGCACCAGTCGGACGCCAACCTTCGGGGGCGGCGGCGCTCGGAGGTACGGTACCACCGGGCCCTCTCGAGGGGGCACTGGGTAGCCTTTCGGCCATGGTACGTTCCATGTCACGAGCACGCCGACGAGTGGCGTCGAGCTCAGCAGAGAGGTGCGCGAACGCACCCAATTGCTCTGCGGACGGAGAGGTTCGGTCCTCGGGTCGTCTCACCGAGGTCGGCCTCTCAGGACGACCTTGCCCGGACGGTCCGGGCGAGGCGAAACGGGAGTCTTCGACGAGCACTATCCGCGAGTGTAACTCGTCGATCAGTGCTCAGAGATTCTCTAAGGACTGCGTCACTCTATCGAACCTCCCTTCACGCAGGGAGCGGAGTTCGGCCATACATCGAGTGTATACATGGTCCGATACATCGATCCGAAGGGAAGTACGGACTTCCTCGATGTATTCGGCTATGCGTTCGAACATCGCCGCCGCTCTTTCCTCGGAGGATCGGAGCGACGGTTCCCGGTCACGAGGACCTGCGTCGCCGTCGCCCGACGGGGCGGATGGGGACTGCACAGCGGCCGGACTCAGATCCGCCGTTTCGGAGCGGATCGAGGGCTCAAACTCTTGGCTCATCTCAACGCGATCGGTTCGCGGAGGGAAGCGGAAGTCTTCTCGGAGATCGGACTCCAGGGTCTTCTAGGTCGGGAGACCACTGTAGCATAAACACCCCCAGCGATAGGGGTGTATGCACAGTTCGACCGAGACCCCGTCCGATCGGGAAGACGGGGGTGAAGCAGGACACCAGCTAACGGCACCGGGCAGCGGGCCTGGGTAGCGTGGTAGAGCGGGAACGGGGAGGACGCCGGTACGCGCGAGCGGTTCGACGCCTCGACGCCCCGGCGCGGTACTGGGTAACGATCCAGTACCGACGAGCGGAGGCGGAGCCGGCTCGTGGGCGTACCGCACGCGTCCTCAACCCGCGCTCGGTGCCGCTCTAAGGTAGTTAGCGAGCGCTACCTTAGAATAAGCGGGAAGTCGGACCTTGACGGTCGGTGGGTGACAAGTCCGTGCTTGTCCTCTTCCCCCCACCGCCGGTCCGCTCCATATTTAATGTACATAATAACCTATCATAGTAGTACAGTACCGATGTACTGTAGCGGTCGGTCGACACTGTAATACTGTCAGCCATCGGGGCTGACAGTACACGTGTGTGCGCGCTCTTTGGTCCCGCGCGTACACGTGTACACGTGCGCCCCCTGTACTCGGGGGTACACGTGGTAGTACTGTAGGGCATCGAGCCCTACAGTAACCGATCCGATTCTGAGTTGATCTAATCTAAAATAAAGCCCCCAGGGGGGGGTTATACTACAGCTTTCTTATCTCCGCCACAACCAGACACAACTTCGAGCCGCCGACTACACCTCACTGCGCGACAGCCTATGAGACTCCTGTCGTGCTGAAGATGAAGCCGACGCCGTGCGTGCGGGACGACTGTTCATTCTCCCTTCCACGTACATTGGAGGTGACCGCTATATGAGGCAGCAGATGCACGACATCATTGCTATATCGAACCAAATTGGCCACCGGGACATCTTCCTCACCATGACATGCAATCCAAGCTAGCCGGAGATCAAAAAGAGCCCTACTGCCGAACCAAACGCCTCAGGCCAGACCGGATCTGTGCGCACGTGTGTTTCGTCTCAAAATGAAAGATCTCATGTCCTTGGTCATCAAAGAGGAAGTATTCAGAACCGTTGTTGCCCATGTACGAGTCATCGAGTTTCAGAAACGCGGTCTTCCCCACGCTCGCGTTGCATTTTTCCTAGATGAAGTCTCCAAGAATGATCTGCGTACTCCCGAAAACGTCGACCGCATTATCTCTGCCGAGATCCCGTCTTCCCAAGATCCAGAACTCCAAGAGGTCGTGCTCAAGCATATGATTCACAATCCATGTGGAGAACACAATCCAACAGCCGTGTGCATGGGCGAGCGGTACTGCAGGAAAGGGTTTCCAAAATCGTTCAAACACGAAACCAGCCAGTCCGACAGTGAGTACTACATCACGTACCGAAGAAGGGCACCGTCTGCAGGTGGCGTCTCCATCGAGCGACCCTCCCGTATTGGCCTACGACAGCAACCCGTCGTGGTCGACAGCTCCTGGGTCGTTCCCCACAGTCCTGTGCTTCTACGATCATTCGCTTGCCATTTGAATGTGGAACTCTGCGTGTCACGCGTTGGCGGAATCAAGTACCTCTTCAAGTATGTGTGCAAGGGGCAAGACCGAGTGACCATGGAAATTACTGCCGAGAACGAGCGCTACGACGACATCTCCAACTTCCAAGATGCCAGATACGTTTCCGCATTGAAGGCCACATGGAAGTTATTCTCCTTTGAAATTGTAGACAGCAATCCTCCAGTAGTCAGGCTTGCAGTGCATCTGCCCAACCACCATACGGTGTACTTTGAGGAAGGGCGAGAGCAGGAGGCGGCGCTTCGACCAGCAACAGGCACGAAGCTGACCGAGTGGTTTAAAGCCAATGAGAAGTACCCAAGCGCGAGGCATATTCGGTACCACAAGTTTCCAAGGTACTTTACGTGGAAGACACGCACCAAGTCATGGAGTCCAAGAGCAACCCTGCGAAGACGGAACGCCAGCAGCGAAAAGGAAGCCTACGATTTCAGTGGTACAGGTGCCAACGTAGTCGGTCGAATCTACACTGTCAGTCCGAGGGAGGGTGAGCACTACTTTCTTCGCCTCCTCCTCACACAAGTGCCAGGGGCAACTCTCTTCGAGAACTTGCGAAATATCGACAGCGAGCAGGGCACCAGCTTCCGACAAGCTTGCTTACGACTCGGATTGCTGGCCGACGATGCCGAGTGGAAGCACGCAATCCGAGATTCATTCCGGTCAAGCTTCGTTCCTCTTTCTCATCTGTTTGCTACGATTCTGGCACACTGCCAGCCTTCGGATCCTCTCTCGCTGTGGAACGACCACCTGGACATGTTTTTCACCGATATTCGCAATCGTGCACGAGGACAACCCATTCGAAGACAGCAGATTCGCGATGATCACCACGCCACATCTTACGTGCTTGGAGAGGTACAGGAGGCCCTGCAGACCGTGCGTTCCGATTGGACGCTCGCAAATTTCGGACTCCCACTGCCCGATGACAGCCTGCCCGCTTTGGAACAGCAAGACGAGATCGAGACCACCGAAGCACGAGCGCAGCAGTGGGAAGAGCGACTACAGACGTCGTTGCCGTTGTTGAACACAAATCAACGCCATTCCTTTGACTAAATAGTGGGCTCCATGCTTGCAGGCATATCCGTCTCTGCATTGCTTCAAGGGTCCTCAAGCGCCGTTGCGGGACCTTCTGTGCCGACACGAAGTGGCCGTCTCTTCTTCCTCGATGCTCCTGGCCGAACAGGCAAACATTCGTGCTCAGCGCCATTCAGGACTTCCTTCGTACGCGTCGTAAGCAAGTCATCGCTGTCGCTACGTCTGCTGTTGCCGCTGTGTTGCTCGACGGTGGACGCACCGCTCATTCCGTGTTCAAGATTCCCATTCCTGTATCTGCCGAAAGCACGTGCAGCTTCTCCGCAAACTCCGACACTGGCCGTGCACTGCAACAAGTCGATCTTATCATATGGGACGAGATCGTCATGTGCCATTGACATTGCATTGAGACTGTCGATCGCTCCCTTCGCGACTTGATGCAAACCGACCGGCCCTTCAGAGGAAAGTTCCTCGTGTTCGCTGGAGACTTTAGACAATCCTTCCCGTCGTTCCGGGCGGGTCCAGAGGTCAAATCGTGAGCGCGTGCGTCAAGGCTTCCCCGCTGTATCGAGAGTGCCGATTCCTGCGCCTTACCGAGAACATGCGCCTTCCTGCTCTCCGAGCGGACCCTGCAGCAGATGTGGAGGCTCTCAACTTTCCAGAGTTCCTCCTCAGCGTCGGGGAAGGCAGACTTCAAGGCGAACAGCGCCCGGAATGGATCTCACTACCACACTCCGTTGCGTTCGAGCACACCATCCGCAATTTATGCGTCAAGGTCTTCCAAGGGATTTGAGACAATCACGTCGGCCCTGCCTGGCTCACCAAGCGCGTTATACTCACCACAAAGAACAGGCCGCTCGAGGAAGTCAACGAGGTCATCGGCAACATGATTCCGGGACCGTATCGAACGTATTTAAGAGCAGACACGGTCGAGAACGAAGACACCAACGCGCTGATCTATCCCACAAAAAATGCTCAACACCTTGACCGCCGGGACTGCTCTACCAGACCACAACCTCAAGCTCAAGAAAGGCTTCATCGTCATGCTTCTGAGCAATCTCGATCCCGCTACCGGTCACGTCAACGGCGCGCGATATGTCATCGAGAACATGACCAACAACCTGCTCTTTCTACGCGTTACCACCGGGTCACACCAAGGCAACAGACTGTGTCTCCCTCGAATGCCCTGCGGACCAGGAGACGACAACTTTCCCATCCCTGGCTTCACCCGAACGCAGTTCCCCATTCGCACGGGCTTCGCCGTTACAACGAACAAAGCGCAAAGCCAATCCTTCGGTGGCCGCATTGGTCTCGACTTACGAGATCACTGCTTCTCGCACGGTCAACTCTACGTCGCACTATGAAGGACTATTCACCCAGGCAACGTCACTGTCCTCACTCGAGAGTCCAATGAAACAACGCGAAACGTAGTGTACCCCGAGGTCCTTCAGTAGTTATCAAAAAAGTAAAGGCCAATGTCTTTACATCTTTTCAATGCCTTTACCTCTTTTCATTGCCACCCTTCCCAAATAGTGTTCCTCCACACTGACTTGGCTCGGCGCGCGAAGCGCGCACGGAGCCCACTTGTCCTCTTCACAAAAATCTCACAATTCCCCATTTTTTGTCATGGCATGATTGCAGAATTCTGTATATGCAATTTCAGTGTAATGTTTTTTGCAGAATTGTTTGCAGAATTCTGTAGAATCCGATTTGCGTAAGCTCACTAGTGTCAGGGATTCTGCCACTATGACTGATGATGTGGCAGAATCACTGTGATTCTGCCACTATGACTGGGGTGTGGTACCGGTATGTATGGAACACCATAAAGGGGGGTGCCCCTAAAATGGAACGATTTTGAATATTTAAAATAGAAATACCAAGGAATGATCGGTTTTGATTCAATCAAAAGCTTTCAAAACGCCGAAACTACTGTGCATTTATCTACAAGTGGAATCGCGTCCTGTTTTCTCAACGTGGCGCATTTATTGAATCGCAACACGTACGATTACAGCCTCAAGAATGAGGCAAATCGGTCGTGATGTGGAACAAATTTAGGAACAGCAATGCACAAAACATTTACTTCAAATATCTATCAGAGCATGAATCTGTAGCTGACCATGCCGCTGGTCAGTTGCACCTCAGGGACGCAAGCGCAGACGCAGCATCCCTTCTATCAGCTGCTTTCTTCGCAGCAAGAGCACGACGTATGCGCAAAGGTCGAGGCACGACAAACGGTTCGCCGTAAAGTGAGGCGCGACGGCATGCGTTAGCAAGTTCGGGATCATGCCGAGCTTGCTTTCGCATAGCCGCTTCAAACGCTCTCTTCGCGTTCGCTTCCGCCTTCTTCCGCTGCGTATCCTCAAACTTAACGCGCTTCTCGCGCTCCTCTCCCTCAAACATCCGCATGGCGGCGTCACTTGTCAACGTCAGACCTTTTGAGGTGTCCAAAAACCCTCTCTTCCACACCACTGGTTGTATACCGATATAGTTCCGGCAGGCAATACGCTTCTGTTCTAGTAAATGTAGCATTTCGTCTACAGAAAGCATTTTCCCTTTGCAGCGTCCATCCGGTTTTGGGGAGTACAGTAGTTTAGCAAGATTGATGGGCCACAATCCAGCTCTCTCAAACCCAGCAGTAATATTTGCGGGCGTGAAAGAATTTTCGTAAGCGTGGCGCAGGATATTGCAAAAATCGAATACATCATAGGGCTCTGTTTGTTGGACGAGAGATATCTGCTTGATGCAGGCGGCAATATTATGCTTGAATGGAGCAAAAACTGTCAGATCTAGTGGCTGTGTCTTCCCACTCGTGTGTGAAGGTAGACAATAGGCAACCACATTCCCATTTCGTAAAATCGTCAAAGCTTTAAGGCTCATGTGGCTGCGGTAACCGTCATACAAGAGCAAAACTTTTCGTCCTTGCCTGGTAAGGTGAGAAATGTTTTGCACGAACATCTCTGCCCACCGCGCGAAATTAGATTTATCTACGTCTGCCAATTCTTCTCTTGTAGTGACCAACGCGTTCGGGGGAAGGCAATCTGCGACTGACTGCTTGAGAAGTCCTTCATTACTCTCAATCACTCCATGCAGAATCCTGGTACCTTTAAAAATAAACAATGGTCTTCTGGTTACCCCAGATGCGAAAATGACGGGCATGATCGTTACTCTTGAAACGTTCTTGAACGTTGGAATGCGAACCTCGTGCATGCTTTCTCTAGGGGAAAACGTTCGAAACGAGGTAATGCCCAGTGCCTCTTTGTCGGCGGTGGCTCCAGTCTCGTCCAGGTTTGCTAAGCGACAAGGGTCTATATTGTGGTTTTTAATGAGCTGCTCCACCGCTGCAATGTGCGCTGTCAGCGTTTCTGCATTGATAGCATTGAACCGGATGCCTTCTTGCCGCAGGGCGCGTGCAAACGCGATGGGTTTGTGGTGACGTTTTTTGAATGACCTCACAAACTTTTCTCCAGGTCGGTTGTGTTTGACGGGGAGTTTTTGTTGACGCTCCGGGTCCATGTTACCGACGAGAATTTCAACTGCATCTTTAATAGTGTGGTGGCCCACCGGGTAGCCATGGCTTGCGTACGTCTTAATCAATTCAATTATTGTGTCTTCCTCTTCAGCGGTGAGGGTCCCACGATGATGCAGGGCTGCTCGTCGGGGTTGTCGTCAATTTTCTTGTAACGACGATGAAATGTGGATAAAGGTAGCTTAGCCATTCGCGCCGCACTGCGCATTGTAGCACCTTCTTTCACGGCGTCGACGGCCATGTTGAAATGAGCACGAGCCCGCACAAAATTGCGACGTATTCTCCGTTTCGAAATCGCCATGCTTCGAAGAGTCTTGAGAGGCTCTGGTTGCTGTGCCAACAGATACGGTCGCAGCCGAGTGAGAATCGCAGGGAAGATATACTGTATTCTACGGTGTCATCACGAAATGGCGCCTTTTTTTGGGTGTGGCGGGGACTGAGGATGGTGGTGTTTCGGTATGCATTTACGTCGCGGGGAAATGGGACTGTAATACCTGACTTTGCTTGCGTTTGGTGGGCACTTGGGCTGTTGTTCCTAATTATTGAATACTTTTCGTGGGTTTCTCATCGTTCCGCAGTTAGGAAGGGTGTTCCACTTAAGGGGCACCCCCCCTTTACATTGACAGGGAATGTGATTGAATCACATTCCCTGTCAATTCCATACAGCGTGTGACCAATCACATTCTCATGCTGCACAAGATCTCGCAAATTCCATCAACAACCCACGTCCAATTCACTGAGTCCACCGACATAAACATGCAATCCTCTGAAAAGGCGCACTATGCCTCCCACCTTTCACCTACGCTCCTCTGCCTCCCCCACCCATCTCGCTGCAATTCGCCCCGCAGTCGAAACCCTGCATCGACTGACACAACGCTCTGCCCAACATGAGCGAATCCCAAACTACCAAGCAACAAACAACCTCGTTGTTAGAGAACCTTTCATGTTCATCATTTCTGCGAACGGTGTGTTGTTCAAAAGACCGCTCGACCAAGTATGGATCCGACGTTCTCAAGGCTGCGCGATGTTATGAAGTAGCCACATGCAACGCTGATTCCAATTTCATCCTTCTTCTTGCACAGATTCTCCGGGATGGCCCTGAAGGGCTTGACCACAATATCCAAGATTCTATCAAATTACACAACCATGCCATCCACCTTGGCAACTCGGAGGCTATGGTACTCATGGGCATTTTCTATTTTCTTGGTGCAGATGGGATACCGGCGAATGAGGCCACGGCATACCAGCTCTTTCTACAAGCAGCCCATCTCGAACACGTGGGAGCCATGTCCTGGTTGGGTGCATTTCTAGAAGTCCAGTCGACGAGAGAACCCTCAGACGTTCCGCAAGTTTGTAAAGTTGATGCGTCTGTTGCAGATTCCTCTCAACATACTTTTCTCTTTACTGCTGCAATATGGTACCGAAAGGCTGCAGATAAAGGCCATTCCCGCTCCATGCTTAAGCTTGGACGCTTGCTTGAAAAAGGCAGTGAAAGAATTGAGCGCAATGTACCAGAAGCCATCGCGCTTTTCGAAAGAGCTGCTGATTTAGGAAACTTACAAGCAACGATGAAAGCCGCGCAATTGTATTATCAGGGTTCAGAAGGGCTGCCTCGAGATCTCGCAAAAGCTTTCCCTCTCTTCTTAGCAGCGGCGGAAAGCGGTGAAACAGGCGCAATATGCTACTTGGGTGATTGTTTGGAATATGATGAAGAGTTCGCAGTAGTTGACGCATGCCAGCTGGCGGCCGATGCAGAAAATTCTTTCGCGAAATACATACTCGAAGTCATGCTTCAAAAAGGTGAGCGTGTCAAGAAGCTACATTCCATGGCTGCTGTGGGACTATTTCGAAAAGCAGCGGACCGTGGCCATGGCAGGGCGATGGGTAGGCTTGGTATATCGCTTTATT
The DNA here is from genome assembly GCF_000350225.1 of Chondrus crispus. NCBI lineage: Eukaryota > Rhodophyta > Florideophyceae > Gigartinales > Gigartinaceae > Chondrus > Chondrus crispus. The sequence goes on from NW_005179003.1 coordinate 109,782, forward strand.
ATGGCAATGGGACACAGAGAGATATTGCCAATGCCATTGAGTGGTTCGGTAAAGCGGAGCGCGCAGCGCCCTTTGATTTCCTGATCAAAGCAGCGTTGGCGAAAGCTTTACTTGCAGAGGAGTCTGGGTCCTTCAAAGATCCCATCCGAGCTATAAGGTTGTTAGAAGAGGCCGTGCAATTGTATCCAGACTACTGCTATGGCCTTCATCTTCTAGCGGTGCAATATTGTTTGCAGACTGAAGGTTTAACGACAAGCAAGAAGAGAATTGCAGAGTTGTTCTCTCAAGCATCCAGTTCATCTCATACGGTAAGACGTGATCGCTTCCCGCTGACTGCGACGGTCATCAAGGCTGGAGAGTATTATCCCGCCGTGGTCGAAAATGTGTTTCGCAAGAGTTTTGTAAAGCCAAGGATGTGCCTGTTACTTGTTCTAGGCGGGGCTGCGCGCGGTAAAACGTCTACCGTAAGAAGCCTTCGAGGGTTGCCTTTCGTGAAGGCTCATGTTGCAACCGAAATGGCTGCTTTGAACAAGTTTATCGTTGAACCTGGTATCCGCGGATTGCCAGAGGAGGTGCTAAATGAGTATGACTTCAACGAAAATTCTCTTCGTGCGAACGTGTCTCGGCTCGAAACACCTTCTACATCGGCATTTAATATGCAAACGGCGAATGGGATAACGGAAGATCTTTTTGAAGCAGTCTCAGATGCGTTCGCTCCGCGGCAGCCTTGCCCAAATCAAAGCATTTTCGAGACTAAAGATAGAAAACATGCTGATGTCATTGAGTTAATGAGAGATTCACTCACATTGCCTGACTTTCCATCTGGATTCCGAAAAAGTGTTGCACAGGTTTGGGATATGGGGGGGCAGTCGAAGTATGAGATGGCACACTCCCTGGTAATTGCCCGCGGAAGTATTCTCGTCTTCGTTACAGATTTGAAGAGGGTAGCTGATGAAAGGACAAGAATAAGCGAGGTGGCGGTGCTTTGTTATTGGATGCAGTTGGCCCACTTTCTTGTATGTGATGAGGCTGAGGTGCGAGTGATCATTGTGGGGACACGAAAATCGCAATGTGACGAAGTCGCAACACTGCGAATATTGAAGAAAAGCCTTGGAACGCAACTTTCTCCGAAGGTGTACAATTCGTGGATCAGGACGAGAAAAGGGTGTCGTGAGGATTTTTCAAAGTTTATTGTGATTGAGAACAGTAGGACACTGCAGGGTCCTAAAGAAAGTGGACTAGAGGAGCTGGAGCGTTCTGTGGCAGTTTTGGCAGACGAAATAGTTGCTAGAAGAGGTAATGTTCCGGTGCGGTGGCTTGCATTAGTGGACAAACTTGAACGAGAAAATGCAAGACTCGGATACTTACTGTTTCAGAGGGATTTCGTTCTACAGGTGAGCGTAGAATTCCCAGGATTTGCGAAGGATAATGAGGAAAGAGAGAATGATGTGGTGTGCGCTCTGCGGTGTTTTGCTTCGATGGGAAGACTGACGTTTTTGAAGCTGGACGAGACGGAGTGGTACGTTTTCGTGGATGTTGGAAGGATCGCCGGTTTACTGGGGAAGCTAACAATGCCAGAAGACCGACTGCAAGATCAGTTGAGCTCTGAAGATATCGAGAGTCTAGCTGAAGGGCAGATATCTCAGAGCGGATTGTTTTGCCTGTGGAATGCACATTCTGAAGAAGAAAATCAACTCATGCTGAAAATCCTGTGTCGTTTTGATTTGCTGGTATTATTGAAGGGGACGGAAGAGTCTATTTGGGAAGGGAACGCCATGATTGGTATACCAGCTTTGATGAGAAGTGGATGGGATGATTTCAAATGGGGCAGTACGCCCGGCGAGAAGGACCTAGAGGTGGTAACAGAATTCGAAGAAGCAATTCCAAACAGTCTTCTTGGCTTCCTTATTGCTCACGTTTATCACATGCAGGCAGCAGGGAGAGACCCCTATAGTCGCATCGGGGGTGAGGCGTGCAAGTTTCGAGCAGATGCTCTTCTGATACGGTTGCGAGATGGGAGCAGGGCGTTCATGTGTCTGAACGGGAATGAGCGCAAAATTGTGTGGAAATTCCGAGGAATGAATCCAGAGCGTTTAGCGGCGGACTTCATAGGCAGCCTAGATGGGGGCACGGACAACTCTTCAAGGATAATGAACGTCAATCATAGGCACGTTATTTTTTTAGATTGTAGTGTTTCGCGGGAGGGTTGCGGTGCATTCCGGAGTGTTGAAATCGAGCTGTCACGAGAATGGCTTTTGGAAAGAAACGGAAAGAGGGGTGTTTTTGACTCTGAGCTGCTGAAACGACTGGCACAAATAATGGGAAGATATCAAGAGTCCCTACCGGTAGAAGGCCTATGCTGCCGATCCTGCTTTAGACCGTGGACGATCTCAGATGTGGAGCATTCTTTGGGGCTGACCCAGACTTGCCATCCAGGAGGGGTCAGTCCCCTGCAAAGGGTAATGCCTCCGAACCATTACGACGTGTTCATTAGCCATGCCGGCCCGGACAAAATGGCCATGGCAAACCCCCTTTACCAAAGTTTGACACGACACAATGTGAATGTCTTTTTGGATTTCGAAGGATTACAGATTCTAGACAGCACCGCGTCCGAAGAAATGAACCGGGCAATGAATGAAGCTCGCATTGGTGTATTCATCCTTTCGCCAGAGTTTGCAGCGCGGGAATGGACGATGCGGGAACTTCGATGCTTTCTCGATCGGGACGAAACGTGCAGGCTCGAAAAGCGCAGTAGACCGGTACTACTGCCAATCTTTCATCGACTGAGTCTGACTGAGTGTTCAAGGTGCGATGAGCTTGTCTACAATGAGAACAGCGAGCACTATGAACTTTTGCAGGCGGAACGCTTTTATGAACAGTCTCGGCAGGACATTTGCACAACGGAGGGTGCAATCGCAGCTCTGAAAGGGTTGAGGAGACATGCAGGAGTAGTAAAGCAGAGGTTGGGAGGCGGAGACTATCTATCCAGCGCTGAGCTCGTGGAAACCGCAGCAGAAAGGATCTTGGGATACACTCTGAAATACAGAGGCCTGGCTGAGGATATGAAATTGGGATGTGCACAGCACGAGTGAATTGTGACACGCAAAAGCAGGCTGTAACTGTAACTGTGAGGATAAGCTGCCTCCATGAAAGAGCGATAAGAAAAACATGTTTTGGGTTTTCGGGTGTGCAGAATCTGGTGGGAGAGTGCCTGGAAGTGAAAGTCATAGATAGTTTGAGGTAGTGTCGTAAGAATGCAAAAGGTCCCTGCTGTGCCTTGCACGCTGGGTCCCGTTTCATGATCGAGTTGGTACATAACTTGGTGTGCACAAGCTTTAGGAACAGTTTGATGAACCGAGTAATTAGATTTTCAATCACGTTGTACAGTTTCAGATCCCTTCAGACAATAAAACACCATCCTGCTTTACCACCACACGGTCCTCGCCTCTAGTTCTCTCGCTCTCATTAATGCCTCGTCTTCATTGTCAACTTTCTCATGCTGGCCTACTCACGCACATGGCAGTATGCATGTGGAAAGTGTAAGAAGGTTTTTGTCAGCATGATGTAGTAGAGCGCTTTACGCCAATTCCGCAGATAACAGAAACCCGAGAGCTACTTCCACAGGTCTCCCCCTAAAAGGGTGGGAGAGGGAAGAGGGTGAAATCGGATGCACTACCGAAGCGCATCAAGGGGCTAGTCGTTTCCCCACCCGATCGAGAAGTCATCCCCAGTCGACGGTTTCGTTCCCCGGAAGGGCGCGCGCGTTAAGACGTGAAACGTTCAGACTTGGAGTCGTCGAGGAGCATCGCCAACAAATATCGGTCTTCATCCCTTTCTTTGCGTCCGCCGGACACGTCGTAACTCTGCGCAATTCTGTATATGTTTCTCCTCGTTTCGTTTCGAATAATCATCTGGACAGGTCAACCAGATCCAAATATTGACCTTTCGCTTCTTTACATCAGCAACTTTGCATGCTTCTGGCAGAACATCCGACACGCTGTCCCAGCAGCGTTCCGGTTCGAGCACACAAATATAACAGTCGGCTCAAAGCAGCAATTGTATCTGAAACCCGTCATCAATCTATCAATGGCATTGAGAGGCATTTACCAAACATTGAAGCTCATAGGGCGCATGGAAGAACATTGAAAAGATGGACCCTCCGGCTACAATACAGACATGATCATTATCCATGCGGCACTGCGGGAAGAATACAAACTCCCTTCTTTTCTGCATGAGAGCTAAATATGTATCTTTCTCATCCCTCTTAATCACTCTAAATGCCCATGCTGAGCATGCAACAGAAAACTTCTCCATGATTTAACATCTCTTCCAGAACTGCTGCTCGCAGGAATCGCTTGAAACGTTGAACACATTTCCACAGTCGTCACAATAGATTTTGATGTCACGAATGTCCAGTACCCGATGACTGCAGGCATCTTTGTACGTACACGCCATGACACAGGAGCTTGCGAAAAGAACGAGGAAAAGCACCACTAAGGACTGAGACCTCGTAGCCATGCCTGCTAGAAATTCTCAATGCCGAGTTAAGGGGATTTCAAGAAGGTACGAACTTCCTGCGGCTTCACATCATCGAATCTCCTTTGCACTTTATGTTAATGGGCATCAATCTAAATTTTCTGAGAGACCACTGTCACAGGGGAGAAAGCAGCAACTTGGATGACTTTCGCAGGTGGGTTTGCCTTCGCCTCACAAGACGGTACAACAACATCTATCAAATCTTATTGGTTCCGGAACTAAGCCCCCACATGCGTCGTTGCCGAAACACTTCCTCTCGAGATTTGCATGTGACCGAATCCATGCCAAAGCGCCACCTCCAGGCCTGATTTCATGTCGCAGGACACTTCGCGACGTTAAATGGGAACCTTGTGTTATGAAACACTCTTTCCAACTCAGTGCTCCCAAATACACTAGTCGCTCGCTTGTCTTGGAACAAGACTATTGCACAATGCGTGGTGTAAGAGCCGAGTCACCAACACTGCGCTCATACAGTACTGTAACACACTTTTCACTTATGCTTCATACAGCAACAACAGCAACATGCTTGGATACAAGGTGAAGTGAGATGACATAGACGGTGACACTGCAGTATAGAGAAGCGCCTCTTCTCCGGAGCAATCCAATCTTCTCATCCAAGCATAACTAACTAAATTGGCCACAAAACATTGCAAATACACTATTCTGAACTGACTGTTTGCATATCCAGATTTCTCAGAGAAGTTCCCACTGCGGCCGCGTTGCCTGTAAACTATTACGATTATATATATTACATGTATTCAATACGGACCTGAGGCACTCATCTTCACCTTTCTCCACCGATGTGATTCAATAACCACGACTCCACCTTTTTTCCGGTAGATTACAGTACGACTGTTACGTTCGGTCTAGAGCGTTTACCCGACTGGGGTCTTTCCTCACGTGAGACCAGCCCTTCTTTGCAAAAATATATACTTGATATTGCAAATCTAGAAAGTCATTTCCGACACCAACCACTGCTTTAGTCAATTATCATATCTCAAAGAACACCGGATTGCAGTTTGAATACGCCGAAAGACAAAGAATCTGGTTAGGTTTAAACTCTACGCGACCCGCTTTTTTAAACGAGCGTTCTGGTTTCGAAGTAATTTTGCAAAGCGTTTCAAGGTTGCAAAAAAGACTTCTTTTACAGGCATTTCTAAAACGGACCAGGAAGGACAAGTAGTTCCCACCAAAACCTTTCCTTCCGCAACGCAAAAATCAAGTACAGTGGCGAGGGTATCTTTCCGTTCTTATAGAAAGCAAAAGTCCAGAAAAAATTGGTTTAAAAGTAACGTCATATCTGAAGACGACGGTCCAATAGAAACTCAGATCTTGTGGCTACTTTTTGATATGCCATGGCATACTGTATGCAATGTGGTAAAAGGGGGGGCCTCCAGGCCAGGAGACATGCCGGGGGGGAGGTGTACAGTAACGTTGTCCGTAAAATAACGCGTTGTTTTTTTCCATTTGCCCACAAACTCGCTGGACGTAAAGTAAACCCGAGTTTGAAAAATCCCACGAGTTTTGCGGACTGACCTCCAGCAAGGTACCTGCCCGCAACAAACGCAAGTCTGGTACATCGTTGTGCCGTCCGACGGATCACGTGCACCTGGGCAAATACTCGCTGAAGCAAATATTGTAGCTCGCCACAAGGATAGAATAGGCCTCAGTCGAAAGGGCGATGTGTTTCGTCTTCTTGACGGGCTGAGGGGGGCCGTTTAGAGAGGACCGCTTTTTAGAAGCTTCTACTTGTCTGTCTTCTGCGATTGCTTTAGCGGCATATGTGGCAGATCTTGTGGTGCTTCGATCCGTTGATGGACTCTGGTTAGATGAAGTGATAGGGGCGTCCATGACGCAAACCGGTACGAACCGTGCAGTATGAGACTCGTTTGTGCTGATGAGAGAGCGGAAACCCCACTTCGTTTTCCTTCAAGACGGGTCGATCCGGCACTGCCGTACAGTAATCAGACGGATGCGAAAACTCGTGGAAAACTCACATGTCCGGAGTTTTCGGTATGCTGTGAGTTTTGCAAAACTCGTTGTCTGAAAATTTTGCAATCAGAAAATCCGAGCAAACTCGCGGCCAAAACACGTATTTTCGCGACTTTACGGACAACGTTAGTATATGTAGTAGCGATATCCAACATGCAAAGCGCGTCAGAAAGTGCTTCATAGTTAACTAGGTATTAATTCCTTTTCGGCGCCAGATCCCACTGAACCATGCAATTCGTCGACGATGGGCGCAACAGCTCATCTGTGTCGAGGAGATGTTTTCATCAGCGATCAACCACGACGCGACGATTCCTGCTCTGAACCTCGCAAAACGCTAAACTGACAAATCTCATGTATAATACAGAATTTCCGACTAGCTCATGAAAGCGAAACAACTCACCCTGCGATCAGGAAAGGACGAAACAAAAATGAGCAATGGGAACTATTATGTTCCACTATGACAACGCTTTCAAAATAAAGGTTGTATCTCAAGAAACCTTCACTCCGTTCTCTATCATTGGTTTTAATGAGCTGGATATATGATACTATTTTTCCTTCTCGGTTTTACAGACTCTTTCATTAATGAATACTTCAGAAGCAACTACACATGCATAGAAGAGACGGGAGAAGGCCGCAACCCAGGCAAATAGATCAGTTCAAAAGCAGTAATGGTCTTCCATGACACTCATCGTAAGAAGAATTATAGCATCTCCTCTTGCTGGTTGCGGTCTGTCATCGGGAGTTAGTTGCATCAACTGTACCGCCGGTCTAATGCCATCTCATACTCTTGAGAAGCAGTGTGGCTTCATTTGTACTTGAGGGCAGCTCGCTAAACGCAACTCCAGCACAACGGATAAAGCGGAGTCCAACGAGCCATGGTAGAGTTTTTGAGAGCACGCATTCATCATTGACGTAGATGTAAACCTTGTCGTGCTTAATCCGAATCGAATATTTTGTGGGGTCCCCTGACCTCGGTCCGATTGGCAGAAGTTCTATGTCACCAGGATCGTCCAGCTTTTTCCAAAGACGCGCAAAAATCCAGTCTTGTTTCCCGTTTTGATCCCTACTCCACTGGAGGGCAACAACACGCGTACCGGGAAGAATATCTTCATGTGGGTCGACACTCACGAAGTAAGCAAACAAGAAATCTTCCACATCATGATTTTCTTGCTCTGGAATATGCACCTCTATGTCTTCAATAACTTCGTAATCTTCCGAGACTACCCTCGATGCCGTCCCGTCAGATCCAAAGTACCTAGCACTCTTTGTCTCCTGGAGCATTGACATTAGAGTTGTTCGATTGGCACTGAAGAAAACAAACTGTTCATCTCTGAAGGTCATCTGTTTGAAGCTCCACTGCTGAAACCCGTTGAGATCGGTGACAGGATTCCCATAACCGCTAACATAAAGAGACTGGTCTAAGAATTCTCGGAAGGGTGGGTAATCGGATGGGGCATCGTCCACGCATTCCGTCAGAACGAATGAGGAAAAGATGAACAGGATTACATATGTAAGAGGCATTTTGGTTAGTGATGGCCAGAGAGCTTAGAAGAATGCCAGAGCGTGGAGCAGCGGACATTGAGCTTGGATGCCCCAAGGTTTGTTGATGAGAACAATTCTTTTACGTTGGAGATGGTCAGTGGTACCATAAGGGTGGGCGTGGGCTTTAAATGAGAATTACAATCTGGCATAGTGCTTCTGACCTCGAAAATTTAGATGGAATGCTGCAGTGTCAATCACTATACATCGTTACTGAGGAGCCGGGCTTACCCTCGCGTGTCTGGAAGGCTTTGCTTTACTAGTAAAAATTTCCTTCAGCATATTCTCCCAACCAAGATGAACAAGATTTTGCTGCAAGATGTTGCTTAGAAAACAGTTGCGAGTATTCTAGACCTGATATGATACGCGTCTGTATAATACATAATCCTGAGTCCGCGCACCTACAAGAATCCTACGGTATCAAAGAATGCGGCAGAATCCTTGATGGACGTTGATTTCATCTCTATGCCACTGGGAGGCAACACCCCGCACGCCATGACTAGCAACAACACAACATATCTCAGTCGCCGAAAAACTTGGGAACTTTGACTGTATTCATAGAACGCACTTGTACACACATAAACGTCTAGCATCCCATGTGCAGCACCAGGACCCTTTCAACAGGAACGCCCCCAAAATTTAGTATTCGTTGCAAAGCAGCTTCCACAGGAAAAAAGCTCAAAACTCTGTAGTCGGCCTAGTGTCTAGGTGGCAAATGACCTCATATGAGGTCACTTTTCAACTTATTGTTCTCGACTTGTGCTAGCTCAACAAGATGGAAAAAAGATACTCTCGACACGGCAGTTGACTTCTACGTTGTGGAAGGGTGGAGTTTGGTGAGATCTGCACGTCTTCTCCAGCCATTTTTAAAATGCCCAAAAAGGAGCCTTTTTTGACCAACCTCAAAACGTTTTATGTTGATATCTTCGAAACCAAAACGCCTGTTTAAAAAGTCAACTCATCATTGATACTTCATTAGATTCTTAGTCTCTCTGTGCATTGACAACCGCCATCCCAATGTTTTGCAAGATGTTATTGCCGAGCGCGTATACGTTGAAGAAATGGTGTCCAAACTGAATGTTTTAAAGTTTCGATTTAATTTATATATTTTTGCAAAAAAAAGCTGGCCTCATATGAGGCCATGACTGACCTCATATGAGGTCAAATTGCTTGTCGTCTAGACACTAGAAAGACTGTGGTTCCGTGAACTCCGATACCCCCCGATCCCCGAGGGCGCGGGTGGCCGTCGGATACTTTATTGCGTCGCGACTACGGTATGCCCTATTGGCTATGTCTTATTTACTGTGGTGTGCTGTACTGTCGTCTGGATGTAACCACTGTTGTGTTGCACTGTGCGTCTCGCGCACTCCGTCCGAGCGTCGCTTTTGTTTTTCTGGATGTAACCACACTCCTCCTGACGTGAGTGGTGGGGGGCGCGAGTTGTTGTGGGGTAGGGGGGTGGTAGGCGTAGCTGTATGTGGGTTTGGTGCCGCTTGTACAGCATTGCCTTGAGGGGTTTTGTTAGGATGTCGGCGTACTGCTCCGTCGTGGGGATTCTGCGAATTGTGATTTCTCCCTTTTGTACGATGTCGTAGAGGTAGTGGTAGCGGACATCTATGCACTTGCGGCGGCGTGTGGCCCCCGTGCTATTCGCCGTTTGGACCGCGGCGGTATTGTCGATGTGCATGGTGGGGCGGGCGATTGTGATCCCCATTTCTGTGATCAATTTTTGCAGCCATGTTGTGAGTGTGGCAGCTTCGGCCGCTGCTATGTATTCTGCTTCGCAGGTGCTCTTCGCCACGACTGGCTGCTGCTTCGCTAGCCATTGTACGGGGGCACCGTTGACCATGGTTAGCATCCCTGTACTTGACTTCCTGGTGGTCTGGTCGTTCGCGTAGTCCGCGTCGGAGTACGCGTTGACTGTCACTCCTGTTTCCTTGTTTGATGGCATGAGTATGCCTTCGTTCTTCGTTGCTCTCAGGTATTGTGCAAGCCTCTGTACAGGTTTCCGGTGTCTGCGTGTTGGTTTCTTGAGTGCTCTTGCGAGAGCAGTGGTGGCGAATGCTATGTCGGGGGGGTGCTGTCCGCGATATATCGGATTTCTCCGACAGCTTTTTCGTATGTCGCCGCGATTTCTTCACATTTTTCTTCGCCTTCTGCTGGGGATCCATGTTGATGCCGTCCAGATAGGGGGTGCTCTTGGTGTTTCGCTCTTGCTGGGAAAGGAGGTCCACCACGTTGTCGATGTGCTCTGGCATGAACGGAGTTCGACTTGAAGCGTACGGCCACACGCCAGTGTGTCTGGATGAGAATCATTGCTAGCCTGGAACAAGACATCCTGCAACTCGCCGTTACCGCGAAAGGGTTGAAGCAATGCATATGCTTCGTTATACTCCTTTGAAGATGACGAGTCATCCCTCGTTGATCTAACGTTCATATTGAGGTCTCCACTAATGATGACCACGCCGACGGCATACTTGCGGCATAGCGGTATCGGGGAGGATACTATAGGGTGCCTCAGGGGAGCACTGGACGCTTGTGTAATGCTCCGGCCTGACGCAACGACAGGCAGCGTATCGTAAACTGTAGGTAATAATGGTAATTATTATTACGTCACGATAATGACATCCAATAGGCACAGGGCTTTTGGCGCATTTCCCTTTTCCCTTTTTTGAATCGGGGCGAAGGCTCTGGGTGAGCGTGCTGTGCACTCCGTGATAGCAGCACATCCGTACTCGCTCTTGGTCTTCCGTCTCCTCACGCTACCCGAAGGCTTTGGATGTGCGTGCTGTGCGCTCCGTGACTTTCCGATACTCGCACATCCGCTCTTGCTCCAGGTCTTCCGTCTTCTCACCCAACCCCATCTGCCCGATCTGCAACCCGTATAAAAGCGCTTTCGAGCCGTGGTACGTGACCACATTTGGGATGGTGGTGACGTTGACAAAGAAGCTCGACGACGACGAGGAGTACAATGTGCGCGCCCTCACCTGGCGCAACAATCAAGCCATCATCGAACATGAGGGCGGAAAACGATTCGCATCTGCAACCGATTTGTTGTTCAGCCTTGCGCTGCCTTGGGACGGAATGGATGGTTTGCTCAAGTGGCTGGTGGACATGGAGGGGATATGATTGGAGGCTGAGACAATACTGCGGATGGGATTTGACGATGATGGTGAGGGAGAATGTGAAAATACGGAGTATGCAATCGAACGGGTGGTGCTGGCTTCCGAGAGCAAACACGGCTGGCAAGAATCCCAATATTACGCATCGGCTGTTAAACATGGGGGTGCAGACACTTTCTGGGCAATACAGTTCTACACCATCGACAGTTTCCAACTTCCCTCACGAAACGCCGATGGACATAACAGCTCCTCACCCACTATCATATCAACTGGTTCTTCTTCATCACCGCGGTACCTCTTTGAGTCTTCGTCTCGCGCGAAACCACAGTGGCTGATGCAGGTGGACGAGTGGTGTTTCTGGAATCCAGATACCTTCTATTCCATGAGTGCGTCGGGAAATCGTGGACCATCAGCATTAGCACAGAAACTGTTGATTAGGAGCAGCCGCGTCTTCACTCGAAGTCGGAACGGGGAATGCATACGTGCTGCCATAGCAAATGGGTTGAATACTATGTGTGGGGTGGCCGTTGCGTAAGTTATGATACTGTGTGGACCCGTTGGCGCCTCGACCTTGAGTGAGGCTGGGGTATGGCTTCAAAGCAATATGCGGAGGTACACTATGGAGCCTGTTCACCTGCGCGGCGCTCCGTTCAGCTCCTGGATATTCACAACTTAAACTGCCAATGGAGTGTACCTTGCAGCTGTAGAAGGGGCTGACGAGCACAACGAGACGATGAACCATACCGTGGTTTTCGATACAGCGCGTAAGGAGGTCTTGGATTCTGCCGAACATTTAGCGCTGCGATTGGACCCGACTGTCTTCGCAGCATGCGTGGGTGATGGTTTCCGCTTCTCTCGGGTGACCCAGGCTCGAAAGCTTCAAGGGCAAACTATTGCTATGAAGCCAAACAAGAAATGTCGGAAGAAGCCTCGTTCTCTGAAGAGTGAGCATTCGCTGTACTCTTCAGCACAGTTTCGACATGGAAGGCATTGACAAAACTGGCAGTGAACAAAGGTTTCAGATACGAGGGTGACTCGTTCTGCTTTGTCAACAATATACTGCTGTCGATGAGACGCCTTTGCCGTCACGGAGTTCAGAGCTCGGTACATTTCGACGTTTTCGTTTGTCAACGCATCTGCTCAGTTATCCTACTTGTGGGTTTCCGATGGTATCAGGTGGGTGCAAATTCAGCCGATTGTCATATGGAAGTACATGCGATCGAGGCAGGTGCTGAATGGGCTCCCACGTGTCGCCTTCCGCATTGTATCCATACCACCGTACCTTAAGGAAGAGCTCACCATCCTCGGTGTGGCCATCGGCAATCACCTTATGCAAGACATGTTCCTTGCCCTCCCCACTTGGCTTTGGGCCGGTTGGTGTGGGTTGTGATGCTGGTGGGTCGAGGGCTACCTGTGCTTGTTGGGCAAGGCGTGTCCGCGATCGGGTCAAGCGCGATGTTGGCAAAGGAGTGTGCGATGTTCCTTCAACTCCCGGAGACACAATATTTCCTTTCACGTTGTTTCCGTCCTGCAAAATGCTTTGGGTCGACTCTTTATCAGTGGGTGACCCCAAAATGGCGGTTCCCGGGGCGTTTTCCGTACGTGATGAGTCGGTATCATGTTGTTCGTCCGTTGTCTGACTGTGACCGCTGTCCTTTTCGTCACGCTGTTGTGGAGTCGCGGAAACATCCTGCATGGTAGTGGATGGTGTAATATCTTCTCGCTCGCTAGCGGCGGATGTTTCCGATTCTTCAACTTGTGCTTCATGCGGACTTTGTGCGGTTGATACTGTTGGAGTATTGACATGCACTTCGGGACTTAAGGAATTCTCGGCGGAATATGGTGTTATGGAGGATACGGGCGGCGGTGCCCACACTGTAGTGCAATACGCACCTGAAAAGGGGGGTGAAAAGAAAGGAAAATATTTGGATATGAAAAGTAGTCCGGGTTGGGGGACACACATGTGAATAATTGCACGGTTTTAATTTTTTATTATTTTATTTTATTTAGTTAATTAGTTGGCATTAATTTTGCTGACACTAGATTAGATCTAGGATCTAGCGCCGCGAGCTACTGTAGTGGCTCCGGCGGGGCGATATATACCTTAGCCCTCTGACGACCAAGTCAGTAAAGGTAACCCGAGTTGCCAGAGTTGAATGTCGCCTTGGTCGAAGTCCGTCTTTCGCAAGACGCTGCCTTTTACCACAAATTACGTTATCTTTTGCGCTCGGGGGTTCCCTTTCCTTTTCCTTTATTTCACCTATCCTTTTCTATTTCTATCTCTATTTCTATTCCCTTATCTTGTATTGGTTCCACAGTGCCTGATTGCGATCCGCATTGTGACGACTGGAGTCATCGGGCTCTTGTGTTGGTTCTTTTGTTTGTGGTTGCTGCCATCGGCTTTGGTTGCGACCGGACCGGTGTACGTGTCTTGGCCATCGGGCGACACGTGGGTGTAGCGCTGCTACTTGTTTACGTCCACCGACGGAGGCTGTTGCAACGACGTTTCCCTCGAAGGTCCTGTTGTGTATACAGGACAGTGTTGGTTCCATCGGATACAGGTTGCGACCGTTCCGGTGTCGGTACTCTGCCATCGGGCAGTACGGAGGTGTAGCTCTGCTACGTGTTTGCTAATTCCCGTCGGGCTGCGTTGCGACGCCCCCGTCGAAGACCTTATCAAGGGTATAAGGTGCAACAGGCGCTCCGCGAGCATTGGCTTTACGACCCATCGGGCCCGGCTTCCCAATCACCGCCCCGAACTCGCCGAGCAGCTGCCTGTACAAGATTCTACCACCATTCGTCCCGGGGCGGGCCTCTTCCTTTTGCCCCCCCCCCTATCAGGGACTTGAGCTACTGTGGGCCGCAAACCCACTTAAAGGGAAAGGGAGAATCGGACACTCCGTAGGGCTGTGCCGTCGGCAACTCTTGTTGGTTGTTGTTTGTTGGTTGTGTTGTCGCTGGACCGTTGGACCCTGGTTCCGGTCTGACAGGCACATTGCACTACATAAGTGGTCTTCCGACCTAGAATCTGGAAACTACGAAGCCCGACCTAGAACCTGGAACTGAACAACGAAGTCGGAAATAGGTAAGTTAGTTCGATAGGTCTCGTTTATTAAGAGCGGACCATGGCATCAAGCCAACCCAAGGACGTCGGTCCTGGGGTCAGAAGGGCTGGATCAGCTCAAGAGTCGAGGATTCCGCGAGGACCTCGTACACGAAGCCAAGGAAATTCGGCTACTGATCCAGTCGCAGAAGCGTCCCCTTCGGGGACGGTCGTTGAGAAAAACGGCCTGGAAGAGAAGTTCGAAAAATTGAGCGAGGAGATTCGTCAGGAGACGAAGAACAAGCTCGACGAACTTCTGGGTATTTTTCCAAAGCAACAGGAGTTGCTAAAATCCGAGTTCCACGCTGTGCTTGAAGAGCTGACAGCCCGTGTGGTTCTCGTTGAGAATTTAGGCCCCGATGCGTCCCGGGGCCGAGATCCGGAAGTGCTGGATTCGCTAAAGCTCGCCGCGAAACAAGCGCGGCGAGACGCGAATCAGGCCCTGGAAACGCTGGCCAAGACAAGGGACAGCATCGACGACCGGTTCTACCGCGCTTCGCGGCGACTCAAGGACCTTGAGCAAGCTGCGGGCCGGGCCGAACCAAGTTTGGACGCGGGATCGCTCTCCGACGGAGAAGAAACCGACAGTCCAACGAAGAAGGACAAGTCAGTCCGAACCTGGGATTCCAAGTGGAGGAAACCCAAGTCGGCCAAGGGCCAAAAGAAGAAGAAAAGTCACTGCAGTGACGACCGCGAAAATTGCGACTCAAATTCGGAGTCGAATGTTTCAGAAGAAATTGGTGACGGCGGCTCGTCGAACCATTCCAGAAATTCCGACCGAAGATCGACAGACGGAAATGGAATTTCGTCGAATAAGAAGAGCTCCAAACGAGGCGGAGTCACTTCGTCCGCCTCGCGGAGAGACCAAGAAGCGGAACCAGAAGACATCGCGACGCGGCGCGGACCGCGATGGGAGGAGTTGGAGGAATTAAACCCGACCAATCACCTCTTCAAGAAGTTGCTTTCGTACAGGACGTACCGCCTGCGGAACCCGCGGACACGTTTTTCCGGCAAGCGCCGGACCGCCGTGCGAAAGATCAGAAGAGACATACCACCAAAGGTGAAGAGAGACAATACGTTCACAGGAGACGATGGCGTATTGGTTCTAGATTTTTAGCTAAGATAGTCCAAGAATTCGACACCCAGGAGATGAACGAAGGCCAAGCGATCCGCTTGCTACCGGAGTTCCTCAGCGGAATCGCCCTGAGACAGTACACTTTGGTGTCACAAACGGCGGGGTCCCACCATGGGAAAATATCCGTCTGGCCGGAGGCCGTACAGTGGCTATTGGGAAGCTTCGCCACCGATGAGGCAATCCGCCAAGCCGTACTCGCTTTACGGGAAGTACAGCAGCTACCGTCTGAAGACGAGATGGAATTTTATATCGGTCTGACGGACGCGACCAATCGATGTGGAAACGTATATTCGATGGAAGAACAAATGACGATGTTTATTGAAGGACTCGATTCGAGTATCAAGCCGATGGTATCTCCATACCGACAAGACAATCGGGACGTTTCGTTTTTGAGACTAGTTAATTACGCGAAGGCGCATGGCTCGGCGAGCCGCGCCAAGGAGAGGAAGACTAGGAGAGTCACAATGCAAGCGCCAGCGACGCTAAGGACGGGGGGAAGCAGAAGCCTGCGCACCCCACGCGAAAAACCCGCGGCGCTGTCCACTTGGCCGACTCAGTGTCTGCGTCCAGAGGACCTAGTACTGTTGATCAGGAAGAAAATGGATACGCAGGAGCACTGGTCGCCAAGGGCGATTTTTATGGCCCCTCCGCGGAATATGGAGACGAGGAGCACGGGGCTAGTGGGATGTCTACGCTACAGACGCCCACGTATACGACGGACTCGTATACAGAGGCCGCGGATCTCGTGTTAGCGTTTCGAGGGCGCGGACACACGCCAGCGCCAAGAATTCCTATGGAAGACAAGGGTACGGCCTTCAGAAGAACGGGCTGGACGGGCCGGCCGACGGCCCGAGGACCGCCAAGGTCGCCGTACCCTCCGAAGAAGCATGGCCTCGTATGCTATCATTGCTACGAGAAGGGGCACGGAGCGCCTACGTGTTTGCTCTCGTTCCGAGAGATGCACCGAGTTCTGAAGAACTACGAGATGCTCTCCCCGATGGAGAGGTTGGGAATTCCGTCGACAAGTTACCTGAAGGTAAAACAATGGTTCGAATCGCAGGCGGCGAGCACACCGAGTGCCTCTGCCGAAGGTTCGAACCGGACATCAGGGAGGCCGGCCGCGGGGCCGTCGTCGGATTGGAGAAGAATCCGCAGCGACGGGAAAACTAAGGGGGGGAATCTCAAAAAATTCGAAAGGAGAGATATGGGTCGGGCGAACCATGTCCGGGACCCAGTTCCCTTCCCCGCTTTTAGCGAAGGAGGCAGTCGACGACGAGGAGACAGTTGGAATCATCGATAACCCGAAAGGACCCATTGGGGTCAAGAAGATTCTGCGAAGAGGCAAGGACGATCCGCTGGAGCAAGTTCGACGCCCCTGGTACAGCGTCAAGCGCGGGGAATGTCCCGAGAAGATTTTGGTCCTTGCGAGGAAAAACTACAAAGTCTTCCCGGACATTGGACCGACGGTCGGATTGATGAGCCGTGTACTGTCCGTGTTGGACACCGGCGCGGGACCTAATCTCATCCGTAGATCCGAGCTTCCCGCAGGAATAGAGACTCTTGTGTCCTTCGGACCGACCCAAGACATCGGCGATGCGAATAACAGGCCACTCCGAACTCTAGGTACACTCAAAATGCCTGTGAGAGTTGGACGTTTCGTGGCTTCAGTCGAATTCATAGTTTGTGAAAAACTCGCAGTCCCCCTAATTCTAGGAGCGGACTATTGCGATAGGTTCGTGGAGGCTATCTACCCACGAAAGAGGACAGCTGAGTTGGCGGAGTTCTCGGAGGTTCCGATCGTACGGCGATTCTCGGCGAGAAAATCGAAGAAGCATTTGGTCCCAGGAGAGGGCGAGACTGATGCAAAAGGGGAGCGAGTTTCCCTCACGGTGAAGGTGGCAAGAGCCACGACCATTGAGCCAGGGGCGCAACACGTAGTCGAATGCACCTCGAAGAGGACTGGCTTGGTCGTCGTTCAACCCTACGCACCCGTATACGACAAGCACGGACTGGTAAGCACCAACGGTGTAGTTCAGGTTGAGCCTGACAACCTTTTAGATTGCTTGTAGCGAATTTTA
This sequence comes from Chondrus crispus, assembly GCF_000350225.1. NCBI lineage: Eukaryota > Rhodophyta > Florideophyceae > Gigartinales > Gigartinaceae > Chondrus > Chondrus crispus. The sequence continues at coordinate 127,287 of NW_005179003.1, forward strand.
GAAATTACCCTGTCAGGGTTCAAAAAGGCCAAGTGGTGGCGGAACTACTACCGCACCCGAGGGTCGTATTCAAGAGCAATTCCACCGTTGGTTAGGTACTTGGAATTCAAGAAAGAGACGAGGAAAAATTTACTAATTCCGCCCCGCCGCCTACGGGCGAGAGAAGATGCGAACCGTCGGAACAAGATCGCGAGGACCAGCAAGAAGAACGGGAGGAAGGGCTCTCCGCCACGGCAACTACGAAGCCGGAGCGGCGGATTGAGCCTCCCCCGCCGGACGTGGAGGAGCACGACATGAGCCACGTGCCGGACCGGCTGCGCGAAAGATTCCGTCGAATGTTGAAAAATATTCCCGCATGTGGGATGGGACCCTTGGTGAGATCAACACCACGGTCCACCGGATTGAACTGGCCCCGAATACAAGGCCAATTGCACAAGCTCCCTACCGAGCCTGTCCAAAGGCTCGGGAGGTCGAGGACGCAGAAGTACAGAAGATGTTAGAAGCAGGAGTCATCCAGCCGGCGCAGTCAGAATGGGCGTCGCCCGTTTTATTAGTGCCCAAGCCGGACGGATCGATGCGCTTTTGCGTAGACTACCGCAGGTAACGCGGCAACGGTGAAGGACACGTACCCTTTGCCGCGCATGGATGAGTGTCTGGACTCGTTGGGACACACCAAGGTCTTTTCCGCGTTGGACGCGATTTCAGGGTATTGGCAGATGCCTATTCCGGAAGCGGACCGCGACAAGACAGCCTTTTCGTTTCACTCAGGTCTCTACCGTTTTTCAAGAATGCCCTTCGGGCTTACCAACGCGCCAGCGACGTTTCAGAGAGCCATGGATATGCTGCTCTCTCCGTTCCGCTGGAAATGCTGCCTGGTATATCTAGATGATATCATCATCTTCAGCAAATCCTGGGAGGAGCACGTCTTTCACGTTGACGAAATACTGTCGGTATTGGAAAAGGCAGGTGTGAAGCTCAAGCTTCGCAAGTGCGAATTTTTCGTCGAAAAGATCAAGTACCTGGGCCATGTCGTTCGGCCAGGTACATTGGAAGTTGATGCCGCGCGAACCGCCACATTGGAACAAGTGAGGTACCCTCAAACGCAGACCCAGCTCAGGAGCTTCTTGGGACTTTGTAATGTCTACCGCAGATTCATTCCGCATTATGCGAAAATTGCGCATCCTCTAAACCAACTACTGAAGAAAGGACAACCGGTCCAGTTGGAAGGATTCGACGAACCGTGCAAGAAAGCTTTTCATAAGCTCAAGGACGCCATCTTGGCACCGCCGGTGTTGGCGCTGCCGAAGAAGGACCTACCCTACTCGGTAGATACGGATGCAAGTGACTATCAAATCGGCGCTGCATTATTTCAAACGCATCTGGATGCGCAACGTAAACCCATCGGGTTCTTTTCAAGAACGTTAGCCGCAGCCGAGAGAAACTATTCTGTATCAGAAAAAGAATGTCTAGCGGTAATTTGGGCCGTACAGACTCTAAGACCATATCTATATGGCGAGCACTTCATTGTGCATACCGACCATGCCTCATTGAGGTGGTTGATGAACGTAACCGACCCCAGCGGGAGATTAATCCGATGGAGGCTCCGCCTCTCGGAATTTGATTTCGAAATCAAGTACAAGAAGGGCAAGGCTATCAGCCAAGCTGATGCCCTGTCAAGATTACGGACCGCTGGAGAAACCGTCGACGAAATCGACGACGAAATTCCATGCTTTATGGCCGAACCGGCCGAGGGTACAGTGGAGGACGAGGACAATTTTGACGCGTTAGACGACATCCTCGCTCTTGAAGGGGGACCGCCCCTGATCCCCTCGATCATTTCCAAGCTGTCACTCCGGAGGAGCTCATTCGCAAGCAAGCCGTCGACCCCTTCTGCAACCGCATCAAGGAAGAAATGGACGCCGGAAAGGTGAGAACGTTCAGCATGGAGACCGAGGAACTCGAAGGAACTCTATGCCGTACCGCGGCGGAGTTTGTACAAGTGGTGATACCACAATCGTTAAGGGACCGCGTCCTAGGGTTGAGCCATTACGCAAAATTAGCAGGCCACCCAGGAGGCAGGAAACTTTACAAGACATTGAGAAGATATTTCTACTGGCCTACGATGGCCCTAGACTGCTACGCAGTCGCGAAGAATTGCGCCGCATGTGCGCGGGAAAGGGTGAAGTTAAGAAGAAACACGAAGGAAATGAAGCTGTTCACGCCCAAGGCTCCGCTGGAGTTTGTCGCCATCGACATCCTCGGCGAGCTAATTACAACTAAACGAGGAAATCGGTATATTCTCGTGATCAGCGATCGATACTCGAAACTGGTACGAACCGTACCGTTGAAGAAGATATCAGCTGCACACATCGCACAAGCCTTCGTTCACCATTTGGTATTCGTGTACGGACCACCGGTCAAGCTGCTGTCCGACAATGGAACACAGTTCACGGCCCGGTTCTTTCAGAACGTCTGTCGAATTCTCGGCATACGCAATGTGTTCACGACTACGTACCACCCGCAAGCCAACGGCCAAGTTGAGAGACTTAACCGCACGCTGACTTCCGCGTTGCGAAAATATGTGGGAGAGCATCCCAAGGACTGGGACCTATTTAGCGACGCCGTGACGTTCGCATACAACACGCAAGTTCATCGAACTACGAACATTGCGCCCTTCGAGCTGGTGTTAGCTCGGGCGCCGAGAACCATTGCGTTACAAACACAGCCAAGTTTGGAAGGATTTAGCTCGAATCGAGCGTACTACCTGAAATGGCAGTCGTGGTTGGAAAGCCTGATGATAGGCGCTGGTAAGAGCTTGCGGAAAGAACAAGCGCGCTACAAGCGAAATTTCGACGCAAGGCTCCGCAAGCCGAAGTATGACATCCCTTCAGGATCATACGTATTCCTTCGGAAAGAGCAAGGCACGGCCACCGAGCAGAAAAATAAGTTGGCACAAGTGGCTACGGGTCCGTATCAAGTGAAGGAGTCAACTGAGAATACGGTCGCCATTGCCATCGGCGACCAAGAAGAGCGCGTGTCGCGAGATCGAGTCGAATTAGCCCCTAGTTCCATGGACTACACGCCGATAATCGGGCTACGACAAGCGCTACAGTTCCTCAATCGAGAAGGGGAACGAGAAGAACCCGCCGCGCAAGCGAAGGGCAGGACGGATGACGGATCGTTGGTAAATCAGGAAGCTGTGGCCATCCCGCCCGATCTACAAGAGATGGGAGGTTCGGAAGAGCAGGATGAGGATGAGTCGCTGGCTCTTCGGAAGGGGGACGGACAGTTGGACACGCAGGAAGAAGGAACCGGGGGTCAGGAGTACGTGATCGACAAAATAGTCGACCACGCTTATCAAGATGGAAAATTAATTCTCAAGGTGGAATGGTATGGCTACGCGATTGAGGACGCGACGTGGGAGCCGATTTCTCAGCTACCGCGCAGCGCAGCGGTGACCTATTTCCGGAGGAAGAGACTGCCCCTCCCGCCGCAAGTCGCACGCGCGAGACCAGGATGAGCTCCATACAGAATGTGATGATGGAAAGCGAAAAGAAGACGCGAGCCGCAACCAGTTTCCTATGTTTTTACCTTCTTAACTGTTCCGTTTCGTCTTTGTTTTTTTGGGTTGTTTTGTTTTTTTATGTTTGTTTTTCCTTCCCGAGACGCACCTAGGTCGGCCATTACGGAGCGAGCGTGCGTAGTTTCGGGAGAGCACGACAGGCGCCCAAGGGCGACAGGGGATTGCGAACCGCCGATCGTGATTAAGGCTACAAGCTGTATCTCGAGTCGAGGAAGAAGTCTGTTCTACAAGGGAGCGGGTGTGACGAGAAGATTGGAGAAGAAGGGGATGCATCAGACTGACGAGTGTGTAACCTTCGAGATAAGGTAGAGGGTTGGGAGAGGACGCAGTCGATGGGCGACTGCACGCGGACGAGGCAGATCAAGACGACGCGTGGATGCGAGAAGTGAGAGAACCGCGACTGAAATAGTGGAGATAGGATGAAAACAATCGCTCGCCTGGAGGGTGATCGAATCGAGAATCAGCAACCGGATATCGGTTCTGTGCGGAGTTATGAGGCTCCAAGGTATTCGCGTGGTAGCGAACGGGGATGCCCACGTCGAGAAGTTATCAAGTTGGAAAGGATGTTACGGATCGCGCCGTGATGAGGAGTAAGGACGGTCCTCACACACGCATGCCCAGGCGGGATTACGCATGCGGGACGTTGTCGAGCCGAGACGGACGCGGTGAACCACAGCACGAAGCTAGCGAGGAATGAGCATAGCGGAAGTAAGGCGCATCGGCAATGGCGAGAAGGAAAGATGAGGTGAGACGGGCAGGTATGCGTGGCTTAACGTTCATAGAGATAGAGCGGCGAGACGCGCTACATCAGGAAATGACGAAGTCCCTGCAGCCTCAGGTGGAGACAAGGCGCAAATTACGTATGATCACGCGTCGCATGGGAGCGCACGCAAAGGGACGTTTAGATCAGGGATCCATACTCGTCTGAATCAATTTGAATGGAAATGTTTGTGAGGTTTTTCACGAATAGACAACGGAGAAGTGGTGCGCGCTAACGCGCGAGAATACACCGTGTGGAGGGGACAAATTGTTTCGTCATTTTTCGTTGTCTATGATGATGACGAAAATCCGCGCGACGTCGTCACCAAGAGGATCAACCGCTTGCTTTTCAGTTGTTTTGTCTTTTTCCACTTCTATCTCTGTTGTGTTTTTGTTTTTATTTCCTTGGTTTGAGACGTCGACGACACAACCCGGCACAGCCTACACCTATCAGAAAGCCTACAAGGGCTAGGGAAGAACGAAGAAGAGGTTAATCGAAAAAGGGGAAGACATGGGTCGACGACGTAAGACACGTTAACACGACCCGTGAATACTTTAACCGCGTGACAGACTGAAGAGGGACTTTCTCCCGTCAGACGAATGAACTTGCGACGCACCAGCCCCACTTCGGAAACCGGATCGGCATTTTTGAGGTCCACTCGAGAAGAGGAGACTCCCACTGATCACCTTTCGTCAATCTCTTGACACTACTATTTTTATATATCATGAGGGACGGGCGAGGAGGATGAACGTGCGCCTAAGCCCGGGACGCGACGCTCACGAGCGATAGATGGCTCTAGAAGTAGGGAGCGTCGAAACATTGATCCCCCACAACACTGTCTACGGCGCAACTCCGCCCCAGCCCCACGAGCAACGCACGCCGACCCCGTCACATCAGTCGTAGCAGACCCTCCGGGTACGATATACAATCATTATCGGCTATGTCTGACCACCTCGGTCGCGCTGCGTACAGACAAAAAGAAAAGGGAGAGAAGAAGGAAAAGTAACTTGTTGTGCCGTTCCGTCAGAAGACGCAGAGACCCCGGAACAACGCTCCTCTCGTGAAGGGGGAAAATTGGAGGACAGCCGACGGTCCGTGAGGAGTCTAAATGGAAAAAGAAAAAGAGAATTTGAGGGAAGTGACCCTGACCCGACGAGCTAAAAGAGTTCAACAGAACCGCACGGAAGGCATCCTTAGGAACGCCTTGACGAGCTCAAACGGGGACATGATATAGAACCAAACAGGTCGCTGGCAACAATAGACCCTCAAACCGAGGCTCCCCAGAGAAAACTTTCTCGGGCCCCGAGTATTTTTCTCATACCCCTGGGCATGAGGTGTGACAATCCATTGACACAGTTTCCGATCACGTTCGTTTTCGCTTGAGACAAGGACAGGGGCCTTTCGCACGCGACCATTCCCCGTCGGTGAAGAAGAGGATACCGCCAGCCCTGACTAACAATGCCGAACACAGACGAAACGGCACTGCAAAGACCCCAAGTGTGCGGTTCGACCTGCTCGAGACGACCTCACCGCGCTATTTCAAAAAAGGGAGTGAGAAGCGACGTTTGAAAAGAAGGGAAAAACGCGCATGACGCTTACGAGTCCGTCGGAAGAGAAGAAGGGCTACGTGGCCGCCTGAAATTGACGGGACTGCCGAGTAGAGCTCAAAATTGTGTTGACATTTGAGGTCGACGAGCTCGAAAGAAAGCTTGAACATAGCAATGACCCACATTTATTTGTTGAAATTCCGGACCCCCTCGCCTGACCAAAGCTGAAAATAGTGAGCTTTAGCAAAAAAAGGCCCCGAGAACATATTGACGTCGCCAATATGAAAGGGAGGAACTAGGAGGACGGTACTAGCCGAAGGGAAACGATGGCTCGCGTGTAGAAGAACAAACGTTTCGTGGACACGCGAGGAAGACGGGTACGACTACCGAAAACGAGGACGACGTGCAAATGGCGAGTAACCCTCGCAATGTTTTTACCGAGTATCGACGATTTGGTACTGTAGGCTCTAAGGCCTGCGCGAGAGCAGAACCCCGTCGAGGAGGTCACATTTCGTGGCACCTCGTACGAAGAAGACCGTATTCGTCAAAGACAGACGTTTCATGAAGTGATACGAGCTCCGACGCCCTTTACGAATCTTTTTATTGTCGCAGGGTCGACGCGAGGGAGATTAAAACAATGGCCACAGATTTCTGTTGACGGTCGCGGGCACGAGTGGCCTCCGTCGTACGACAACCGAACGAGGAAAAGAATGAGGATTTGTCCCCACACCCCGCCTACGTAGCACCCCCGAAGTTTAGAAGCTGGCAATGATTTCCGAGAACGGATGTCTGCAATACTTCCCGCAGTGTCCCCCGCCAGTTAGGAGGGTAACCACAAAATGGACGTCTCGTTCAAATCCCGACCACAGGCTGAGGACACTTCCGAACACCTGTACATGTGTCAAATTCGTACACGACACTTTGTCCTTGCAAGGCTTAAATTGCGATGAAGCCTCTGATCCAAGGCCCAGAACCCTGTGACTCCCGTCGTCGACGTCGACATATCGAGACCTGCTTATCAGCGACGACGAAAGGGAAATGACGGCGCCGACTTCGCGACGACGACGCAGTGGTGGTCAGAGGACATAATAGAGGGCACATTGACACCACCTCATTTCACATGACGAAGCCACGAGGACAACTCGACGACAACGTCACAAAGGAAAGAGAGACTGTAAGGACAGTGTAGCTCTAGAACACGGCCACACCGGCTGCAATGGATATAAGGCCAAAGCAACTAAACCTCGCGGACGCCGCACACTTCGGTGGGGTCGGCTCCGTAAGAACAACAAGTGCTCGACGAAGACAGACGCGTTCCCAGGTGACGCACGTCTCGCGGCGCCTTCAGAAATTTTATTGGGGAAAGTAGAAGCGTGAATTAACGAGACAACCCGGATCGCGAGGTGTCAACCTCCTGAGATCGGATACCGGGAACAATGAGGTAGAGAAAAAAATGTTACGACGAAGTAGCTGCTGAGACGTGGACGTCAATTGACATGACGTTGGCGGGTCGAAAGGGAAGTGCAAATATAGAGAGGACAAACGGATAACGCGCACATGGTCACTCACTGCCAGTGAACAGGGAAGAGCGCGCCGCGCTCGCTTTAATGACGTCCTTGCACAGGGCGATTGCTACGAGGATCCCGTGTACCCGTTGCGACATTCCCAAGACACTCGCCACGCGATGTCGACGCACAAGGTGGACAGGAACATTTAAAATATTCTTACAAGGTTCGCGTGCCATGTGCAGGAAAGGAGGAACGAAGGCCGCGCTTTAGAGTGAAGGGATTACACAGTACCACCCCCCCGACGCGCAGAACTTAAGGAAAATCAGGAAACTCGAGGACGGTTTGACGCCGTCATTTATGAGATGGGGAAGTTGCCGGACGCGTTGGAAAAGAGAAGGGCATCGTAGTAGGTCTAGGCTGAGGTCGGTCACGGTCCCGACAGTCGAACAAGACATCTGACGCAGCTGTCCCACCTCCACCCCAAAACAGCTGGGGAAGCGAAATTGTTATCATAGGTGACTACTGACGACCCCCAATCGAGATGGTAAGGGCATAGAAAAGAGGAAGAATTTGAGAACAAGGGCCAAGGGAAATTATCCTTTTATTCAAGGGCTTAAGGATGACGTCGCTAACAAGAGCGGCACCCAAAGGAGGTACGAGGTTAGACGTGACACGATAGGAGGTATCGTGAGAGGGAGACTGTCACAAGTGACAGTTCAATGGGAGACTCCGCCAACGGATTTCTCCTTTGGCAGAGACGAGATCAGGCGGGCAAGGACTCGTAAGCCTTCCAGAGGAGCCCCCTGAAGAGCAGCTGACTCCACACCGTGGGCGTGGAGGAGGCCATGATAAGCGCTGAAAACAGCGTTATTTTTTTTGATGGTATGGACGTGGGCATGGGAGACCCAGGGGTCGGAAGAAGGTCAACACAGGAAGGGGATCCAGGCGTGGGGCCTGCATCGCTTGACGGTGCTTCATGCACGGATAGACTTTCTGTGTGGCCGGCTGACGGAAGGGGGATCCTCGGCGAGGCAACGGACGTCCTCGCACGTACGGGTGAAGTACGGAACAACAAGGATGGCGCGACATGTGACCTGAGTCGGATGGTAGGGATCAAAAGTGTCGACGACCCAGGGGAATCTGGAGTCGCAATGGGGAGCTGTACCGTGGATAAAGCAGGGTGCGCAACCTCAGACGGAGATGGACGGACCGGTACGGGGGACGAGGAAGCAGGGATTTCATGGGGAGGTGAGCTTGGGACAGAGGGTCGAGGGCACAGTTCAAGCTGTCACGAATGAAGCGATGGTTTTCCGGATAGCGCATTATACGGCTGATCGATGACGTATGGGCTGACAGTGATATCGGATGTGATATTACAGGGAGGTTGCGTCCGATTGCGGATGTGGGGGCTGACGGACGCGAGGGAAAAGAAAGTACTTCGCATCTTTTCGAGCGCGAAGTGTGGCAGAATGGAAGGAACGATTGCTGAATTGGAAGAGGCCTCGGGGTGCGCCAAGCTTGTATGAGAAGCTTGTGTCATGGGGGTCAAGGTCAGTGTTCCAGCCCGTTTGTTCCGATTGAGGATGAGGCATGTGAGTCGGTGGATCGCAGGTCGATGGCACAAGTTGGTTTTCGTCTTACCCCTGCACACGCGGCGACCGTCGGTCGAAAAGGGATGAAAGACTTAGGAGATTCTGCAGAGCGGCGCGTTGCGCAAGGGCGCTCAGAAGGGGGATATGTAGTGCAATACGCACCTGAAAAGGGGAGTGAAAAGAAAGGAAAATATTTGGATATGAAAAGTAGTCCGGGTTGGGGGACACACGTGTGAATAACTGCACAGTTTTAATTTTTAATTATTTTATTTTATTTTGCTAATTAGTTGCCATTAATTTTGCTGAAACTAGATTAGATCTAGGATCTAGCGCCGCGAGCTACTGTAGTGGCTCCGGCGGGGCGATATATACCTTAGCCCTCTGACCACCAAGTCAGTAAAGGTAACCCGAGTTGCCGGAGTTGAATGTCGCCTTGGTCGAAGTCCGTCTCTACCAAGACGCTCCCTTTTACCTAAGCCTACGGCATCCTTCAGCGCTCGGGGGTCCCCTTCCTTTTTCCTTTATTTCCCAATCAAACCCGATTTGCCAGAGTTGAATATCGCCTTGGTCGAAGTCCGTCTTTCCCAAGACGCTCCCTTTTACTACAGATTACGTTATCCTTTGCGCTCGGGGGTTCCCTTTTCTTTTTCCTTTATTTCCCTATTCTTTTCTATCTCTACCTCTATTTTTCCCTCAATTGTGTTGGTTGCACTGGAGTTGGTTGCGACCGACCCGTTGTAGGTGTTTTAGCCATCGGGCAACACGTTGTGTAGCGCTGCTACTGTTTCAAGTTTCGTCGGAAGGCTGTTGTAACGACGCCTCCGTCGAAGGTCTTACTGTATAAGACAGAGTTGGTACCGCCTACCGCGATCGTGATCGCGCTGGTGAGGGTGTTTTTAGCCATCGGGCAACACGTCGGTACTAGCGTTGCTACACGGTTACGATCCCGTCTGGTAGTGCTGAACAAGCCCCCGTCGAGGACCTCGAATTTCACACAAGCTGCTGAAGACGCTCGTCGAGCATTGGCCTTACAACCCAGCGAACCGCGGTTACATCCTCGTAGACAAGCCCAACCCGCACTCGTCGAGAGCTCAAGTCTTCACAAGTCTCTACCACCATTATCCTCAAGGGGAGGGTGTCTTTCCTTAACCCCCTGTCGGAGTTGAGCTACCGTGGGCCGCAAGCCCACACAAGCGGAAAGGGAGTCTCGAACGCTCCGTAGCGCGTGCCATCGGCAGTGGTTGTTGCTGTTGTTGTTTTTCTTCTTTTTGTTTGACCGTCGGACTGCGTTCGCGGCCTGCTAGGCACATTGCACTACATCCTCTGTGTCGGGACGTGGTTTGTTGAGGGGTCTTGCGAGTTATACTTGATTGCGGCGTTGTCAAAAGGTCGGGACGCTTACGGGATACACCAGATCTCGCGCGCTGGACGTCACCTTCGTCCTGCGCGTAGTGAACAAGTTGCTCGAAAGAAACCCGTTCCCGCCGGAACTCTTCGTTAAATCGAGCAACAAACGGCCTGATTGTTGGGTCCAACCCATCAATGAAGAGAGTCTTCTTCTCGTAATCCGGGTATACGTTACCACTGCGATTACTGGCCTTTGTTAGCCTCATGGCAAAAGAAGTCTCATCTTCACCAGACCTTTGTGCGGTCGCACGCAAATTCAACATAGCTTCTCGGATGGCTTTTGGCGTTGCGTACGTGCGCAGGAGGTATTGCACAGCCTCTGGCCAACTGGTTACGCCCCCGGAAGCGCGGGAGGACGAAGCCTTTGCGCTCTTGAACTGCGACGTCGCGCTACCCTTCAAGAAATAGGGTAGTGCGATATATGCTTGGGCCTCGTTCATATCGAGCGTGTTGGCTTCGTCAACAAATTGTGAGAGAAACTCGAGAATTAGGATGGGGTCCTTCCCGTTAAAACTGGAGTCCTTCATGGTGAGAGCCAAGCTCCGTATATGGTCTTTCACCTTTCCTGTCTGGTTGCTCGTGCGAGCCTGCCCCGATTTGTTCAGACGATACGTCCTATACGATAGGAGTTCGTTGAATAGGGGATTCGTCCGCTTGAGTTCCTTAAACCATGGTGACGTTTAACTCGCGGGCGTGAAGTCACAGCATCGTGTCTTCGTGCGTGTTTTCCACGGTCTTGGTTGAAGTCATCGATCGAGGAAGAGCTGAAGGAATTGGAAGATGCCGAATCATAATTGCTTGTATCCCGGCGTTTCCCCGTTTCGTTGTTGCGACGCTCTCGTCCTGCGTCACGTTTCTTGTCGCGGCTTTTTTCGCTCCTCCTTTTCAACGATCGGAGTTCGTTGGGGTCCTCTATGTGTGGAACAAATCTTTGGGTAAACTCGTCTCATCCAGAACCTGCGGGTGATCCTCGGCCTCTGTTCGTTTGTCCGCGTTACGTGCTTCCATAAGATGGTTTACATCCGTGCGCAGCACAAGCCACTCTCGTAACACGCGCTCATCGTCATACGGAGCCTGAATGTTATTGACGATGGCGACCAAGGCCTCGATGCGGCCTTCCGCGTGTCGCTGGCGTTCCGTTATCACACCAACGCCTTCTCTAAGTGCGGCCAATGCAGATTCGAACCGGTTACTCAACTGTGTGTACAGCCGTTGGTCCAGGGACATGCAAACTTCGCGAAAGTTTTCGCTGGACATTGTCGGCTGCTGTGGGTGTGGGGCCTGTACGGGAGGTCCCGGGTCTTGGGAAGACTGCCCTTGGGTTGCGGCTGTGTTCATTGGATACTCTGCAATATGCTGCAGATCCGCGGATCTCGTCCGATGAGTATCATGAGCGTACGTCATGACGGAGGGGTGTGAGGTGTACAACACGTGCAGGGTACCTGCGACAGTCGTGTTTGTACTGTTCACGGGTCTAACCCTATTGCTGGTGACGGGGGTTGGCGCGGTAGTTGCAGATAAGTTTGACCCTTGCAGTTGCGGCAGTTCTGGCCTCGCAATGGCAGTGGCTCTTGCAAAAGTTCTCGGGGCTGCAGTCCGTTGGATCGGACTCAGGAAAGCCGATACCGGCATTTCGGAGTTGGAGGCGAGTACTCCCGAAGTAGTTACGGTATTGAGCCGTATTTGGTGCGAGGGGAGAAGAGTCGTCGGAAGGACATCGTAGGGAAAGACGGAAAAGGTATGCTGGGACTGTTGTACATGGTGTTGTGAGTAGTTTGTTGAACGGTTGTCAACTTGGACCTTGGGTGCAGGTCCTCGGCGCGGATATACTGCCGCGAGCGGTGTAGTCGCGACGCATTGTGCGACTTCATCGGCCTTTCCGGAATCGATCCGAGGGTCAGCGTCAGTACAACTGGCATCGACACAATGGTTGGCCTCAACCCGAGCGTCGGAACGGCCGGAGGGCGCAGCGGTTGCGTATGACATATACAACGGTGGAAGCGTTGTGGCGTTTTGAGGGAGGGGGCTTGTCACGTTAACTTCTTGAGAATTCTCAACGGCGGGAACACCAGAGCCTCTGCCCACGCCGCTCAAAGGCTTTCGAAAAGCTTCCGCAATTTCCGGGCTGATTCCGGTAGTTCGCGTAGATCGCGTTGCGCCCACCGAAGCGGCGCGGCGCATCCGGTAGAAGAAGTGACCGAAAAAAAGAGAAGAACGTAAGGGGTCAAGTAGCTAAAGATAGAAAAAGAGATGTAGAACGGATTAAAAGGGTTTCTAGATCGGGAGACCAGATGTAGTGCAATAGGATCGAAATGATCCTAAGGACTATCCAGGAGTTCGGCCTGGTGGGTAGCTGGGAAAAGGGAGGTGGCAGAGCTGGGGGCTGCGGATACAGTAGACTGTAGATACCGTAGGCACGTGGTAAAAGGATAGAGATAGTGATAGGGAGATAAAAGAAAAAGGGTGAAAAACGAGCGATAGGAGTGCTATTCCCAAGACGCCGCGCGGCTCGACTACCGTGGTGGCGAGGATGGGGGTGGCTTAGCTACAAGACACGAACTTGGTTTAATCGTAGAGTGCCCTAGGATCGAGACCACTAAATACAGTAGCTCTATTAGCGTACCGTAAGGAGGCTAACCCTAATGGCAGCGGCGGAGCGGCACTGCAATGGTGCTGCGTGTAAGGGAGGAATGGTGTAGGGACTGTAATGGATGAGGTCAATTGTACACGTGGCTATTCCACGTGTACCGGAGGGCGCGGGCATGGCGAAGGACGCGTGTCGTTTGCGGAAAGACTGTCTGTGCACTGCACAGTACAGTCATGTACAGAGGACAAACAAATTGTGCAAAGGCGCGAAATCGTTGCGCTACATACTTCAGCAAGAAAAAGACGGGGCGCGTGGGCTATAGTAGATTGAAGAACGCTTGGGCGCGGCGAGAAAAGCAAGCCAAATACTTTCCGGTGTTGGAAAGCCGGAAGTTGTGACTGGAGCTGGATGTGGTACTAAACGTATCTATCTGGAATGCGGGGCTCCCGCAACTTGTTTGACAGTCGGTCAGCTGATCAAATACCGCCGTGATAAAGCGCGTCAACATGCTGAATAAAAAGTTGACAAGAAAGGCGACTAGGGTAGCACATCGGGCTCGTGCAGTTGCGTTGAGAGACGAGAAGAAGAACGACCTCGGGGCGGCAAGAAAGCGCTAGCAAAAGCACAAGGATGGGATGAAAGTGATACGCAGAGACGATAGTCCGTTTTCTGCTAGTCGTGAGACCTGACGATGTGCACATAAGGTGCACGGCGGCGGAGCTCTACACGTAGGCTTACGTGTTCTATGTGTACCGTATCATAGATAAGGTGGAGAAGGAGCCATGGCCGCGGAGTGACGAGGTGAGGTTATGTGTACCGTGTCATTCCCCCGGTCGCGGAGTGGTCATGGCGGGTGGATTTTTCGTTGGCCCCGGGATGATGTTGAGGTTGCGGATGAGGCGTTGGAAAGGGGCGGGTTTCAGTGGTTTGGTGAAAGGATCAGCGAGCATGTTGGCGGAAGGGACGTGTTCGAGCGAGAGGTGGCGTTGCTTGATGTGGTGGTGAAGGTAGTGGCGTCGGAGGTCGATATATTTTCGTCGCTTGGTTAGACCGGTTTGTTTGGCGACCTGTATGGCTGCCTGGTTGTCCATGTACAAGGGGGTGGGGGTAGGGCGGAGCATGCCGATGTTGGCGAGGATGCGACGCAGCCATTGGGTTTGTTGGACTGCGGCAGTGGCCCCAACATATTCTGCTTCGCAGGTTGACAAGGCCTGGATGTTTTGCTTGGTTGAGCTCCAGCTGATAGGCGCACCGTTGAATAGGTGTACGATACCGCTGATAGATTTTCGATCCTTCGCGTCCCCGGCGTGGTCCACGTCGGAGTAGGTGACAAGGCTGCCGAGGTGGCTGGCGGCTTGGTTCGAGGAGATGGCGAAGCTGTCTAGGAAGCTTTAAAGGCGGCTTGGGAAGTGTATGCCGGTAGACTGCGTGGCGCGGAGATAACGGGCGACGCGCTTGAGGATTGCCCAGTGCCGCTATGTGGGTGTCTTCATGGTGCAGGTCAGTTTGTTCGTAACGAGGTGGATGTCTGGCCTTGTGCAGTCTGCGATGTACCGTAGATCACCGACTGCCTGCTGGAAGAGCTTGGATTGCGAGGCGTGCGGTTGGTCGCTGGGGGTGGGGGCATGGAGGGCAGTGCTATTGGGGTAAAGGGACGGCTTCCCGTTGGCTTCCTGCATACGAAGCTTTGCGAGGAGCTGCTCGATGTAGTCTGGTTGTGATATATGCAGCGAAGCGTCCGGGTTACGAACAACTGTCCATTCGAGATAGCGGGTGGGTGTGCCGAGGCGCTTTATCGTGTACTTCTTGGCAAGCTCAACGACGAAGGCGTCGATGAGGGATGTATTTGAGGACCCCACTGCGAAGCCGTCCATGCTGACGGCGAGGAAGATGGATCCGGCCGAGGAGGTGCGGAAGAATAGGCAAAGTTCACTCCCGGACTGCTTGAAGCCAAGGGAGCGCAGGAATTTAAATGCTCCTTCTAGGTAAAGGAATCCTACGTTCTTTCCCCCATAGAGATTACCGATGAGCTGTCCGACTTCGCCGCGGTGCTTGAGCGTACCGTTGAACCGTGCCGGTTGCTTGACGTAGACGGGGCGGGAATGCTTGAAACGCTCATGCAGGTATGCCCCCTCGATATCGAGGTGCTCGAGGGGCAGCTTGTATGTGGTGGCAAATGCGAAGAGGAGGCGCACAGCGGTTTTGTCAGCCATATAAGACGTGGTTTTGTCCGGGTCATAGTGGAAATGTGGCCGCATTTTGTCGCCACGGATGGTGAAGCGAGCCTTGCGCTTCGTTATCCCGCCAGGTCCGTTTCGCTTGTACCGGTAGGTCATCTTCAGCGGGAGAGGGGGGAGGTCTTGGGGATGCAGGAGGAGTCGGAGATCCAGGCGATGGCTTTTTTATTGTCCAGCTTGTCTAGCTCGGCGTCCTGAGCTGCGCTCCAGGCCGCGGAATCGGGGTATTTGCGCGCTTGGGTGGGGTTTAAGGGCACCGGGGTGAAGCTGGTGACTTTTGTGGGGGTAGGGTGGGGCGTGAAAGTCTTGAATACGGCAGAGGTGGTGTAGGTGGGGTCCGTCGCTCGGTGGTACTGCTTGAAATCCAATGCGCAGATGCGGTGGCAGACGTTATTCTGGGTGTTGAGGACCATGATTTTTTTAGTGTCTAGCGCGTAGAGGTAGCGCGCGGGGTGCGATCGTGAGTCCAACTTCTTCCTTGCTGTCTTTTCAGTGAGGGTTGGGACCGTGCCGAGTTGGCCGAAGACGAGGAGCTTGCTCAGATACGGGGGTTCGCCATACCAAAGAGTATGGGGGAGGGCGCCTGTTGCCGAGTGGACAGTGATATTGTATTTAAAAGCCGCGTCTCGCACAGCGTCTTCCCAATGCGAGAGCGAGAGTCGGCTGTGTTGTAACGACGCACGTGCGGCAGGGAGGAGCGTCCGGTTGATTCGTTCAGCGAGGCTGTTCTGTTGCGGAGTATGGGGCAGTGAGGAGTCGTGGGACAGATCATGGGCGAGGTAGACTTGTCGGGCTTGTTTGGATATGTATTCTCCCGCGTTGTCGGTGCGGAAGATATGGGGGGGTAGCCGTGGAATTTCGTGATGAGGGCGATGATACGATCCAGCCGATGCGAGAGCAGTTTTCGGTTGGGGAGGAAGTCCAGTATGACATACCGAGATGCCGTGTCGATGATTAGGAGGACGTAGCGGTTTACTTATCTGGATGTGGGAGCCACGGGGCCGCAGATGTCGCTGCTGAGTACGCTGGAGACGAGGTAGCGGTGCGGGGCGGCCAGGCGGAAAGGTCGGGGTTTCTGTTTGCCATGCGCGCAGGAGGAGCAGGTGAGCGTGTGGGGGCGGTGGGCGAGGCTGTGAGGGAGGTGGGGGATAAGTTGGAGTTGTGCCATTCGTTGGAGGGTCAGGGGTTGGGCGTGGTTGAAGACCATGTGGTTGTGATGGTGCTCGAGGTCCTGCTGTGTGGGTGGCAGGGGTGGGGGTAAGGTCCCGATAGGGTTGTGTAAGCTGTGTAGGATTGGTTGCACAAGTTGGGGCAGGACTTGGAGGGTCGGGATTGGTGTGCGTTTAACCAGTTTCCGGTGGCGTGGCTGGGGCCCGGAGGGGAGCTGCTTGAGCTGTACGGGATGCGGGAAGTGCCGGTTGTGGTTGAGGCGGGCGTGTGGGAACAGTTTGGTGATCGCCGAGGGTCCGAGCGGAGCGAGCTTGGGCGGTTTTGGATGGACGGTCGAGAATGTAAAGGCCTCCTTTGAAGGCGGCGGTTCTAACGATGGGGTTTACTGAGGGCTGTTTCGTGTTGACGATGTAAGCGTTCTGTGCTGTAAATGCAACCATTCTGGCAGTGCGTGCGAGGTCGTGCACTGATACTAAGTTGTGGGTGACGGATGGTTTGGAAAGCGCGGGGAGGGCGAGTTTAACCTTTCGGTTGGTCACCAGCTGCAACGTTCCATGATGCGTGGAGGATGATTTGGAGTCAGTAGCGGTTTGGGTGGGGATGGGTGTCGTGAGAGGCAGCATGTTTGCGGTAGGTCGGTAGACGTGTTTGGGATGGGCACCAGAATCAAAAATAAACGTACTGTCGTTGTCGGCGGAGGCGGAATCGTCGTCGTCGGCTATGAGCTGTTGTTCGAGGGCTTCAAGGGCTGTGTTGGCCTGCATAGCTCGGCGAGAAGGAGCCCGACCGGACGACCTACGTTTGGTGCTGGAACCCGACGGCTGCTGCGGGGTGGCGTAGGGGGCCTGCGGCCATTGCCCGTACGCTGGGTAAGGGGCGGGGTAGGGTGGGGCTGCCGGTCCCGGGTAGGGGTATCCAGGCGGCTGATAGCTGGCAGGTATTTGGTACGGGGCGACGGGTGCTTGGTACGGGAAATGCGGAGGGGGGTAGTAGCGGCCGCGGTGTCCTCTGCTGTGGCCTCGACCGTGACCTCCACGGCCTTGCTCGCGTCGCTTGGTCTGTGTGGAGGCCCTGGGGGTGGAGTAATCTTCGTCTTTTGAGGAGATTTTGTGACGAGCTTCAATGGCCTCAAGATGACGTTCAGTTTGGGCGACGGAAGGTGGAATGTTGTCGTTTTCGATCAACTGGGTAGGTAGATGCTTGAAGCGGCTGTGCGCGGACAAGCCCTCGGCAATAAACTTGACGGTGGTATCCTCATCGTTGATTTCCGGGTATTGTGCGTTCTTCATTTTGTTGCGGAGGGTGCGGTGTTGGGTGATGTATTCGCTGACGGAGATCTCGGGAGTGAGTCTGATGCCTTCCGCTTGTTGGCGGAGGATGTGGTGGTCCATTATCGTCGATGAGGAGAATATGGTCTTAATGGACGCAACGAGGTCGTACGGGGTATATTCTGTGTTGATTTTGAGTTTGGCGGAGATTGTTGAAGGGAGACTCTTCATGATTGCTAGGCGGACGAGGCCCCTTTGTTGACAGTAGGCGGCGTATTCGTCGGAGGAAGGGTCTGGAGGGGTGTAAGTGGCGGAGAGGAAGTCCGGGAAGGCGTGGACGTCGATGAAGTCGGTTAAGGACATCAGCCAGATGTGGAGATTGGCACCGTTCGTGCTGAGGTCGGGAATGGAGTGTTCAGTGGCGTGTTGTTCAGGCAGAGTTGCCATGTTGTTCGCGGAGGTTGGAGCTCGACGCGTGGGGGCCTGGGCGGAGTGGGGTTCTCGACGCACCGGTGTAGAGTAGCCGTTGTACTCGAGGTGGCTGGGCGCGCGCCGTTTTCGGGTGCTGCGACGGGGGGGCTGGGAAAGGGGTTCAATGTTGATCGTACCAGAGTGTGCGGGGTACGACCATAACCTGATACGCAGAGACGATAGTCCGTTTTCTGCTAGTCGTGAGACCTGATCAGGTCGACGATGTGCACATAGGGAATATCCCCTAGCATCCGATACACGACTACCTAATTGGGTGCCTTCAGCTGAATGTCTAAATTGAGTCTAAATAAGTCGATATCTTTAGACGTGTACACTGTGTGTATAGGGGTGAAACTCCACCGGAAATAGCACGCGTCTGTAAGCACTTACTGACAGTCGGGCGTCTCGCTGTACCCGCCTCGCCGCCGACCCATAAGTAGTAGAAGCGAGCTGTCCTATCCCGCTACCTCTCCTCCCCATGTCTATTTCTCTTTGCGAGAAATTCCCCTCAGCAAGCGAGGCGGTGACACATTCTACGGAGTGCAGCCAGAGCCCTCAGAGAGATGAATGAACAAGCAACTGATCCGTCCGAAGTCCCGCTGCCCCCCGCGGTCGTGCAGCCCGCGCTCGCCGTGAGGGCCGCCTGGGAAAGCGCGGTACCATCGCGTCGGGACTACGGGGATGTGGTATCAGAGCTAAGCGCTCTCAAGATGGTAGGAGAAGGAAGCGTTTTCGAGCGGGGGCCCCATGTGCCCGTCACGCACATGGGGTACTTCAAACCCCCCGCGGACGCCCTCCTCTCTGAGTTGAGCTCGAGGGACCGGTGGTCGGCTAAAGAATGGGAATAAATCAACGCTGCCTGGGTTTGGACTGAGCTGGGTTTGGACTGAGCTGGGTGTGGCGGCTTTGGGGGTGGCCAGGGACCAGACGGAGGACGTTGCAAGCCTAGCGCGCAAGTTAGCTCTAGCGGAGAAGGCGATGAAGGCTGCGCTCGAGGTGTTGTCTATGAGGGCGCAGTACTTTAGGGAGATCACTGAGCAGGGAGTTGAGGCTGCCCGGCAGATGTCCTTCCTGGTGGAGCAAAGACACGACGCTGTGTTCTCTGAATCCTACCGCTCCGCCAGGGAGGCGTTGACGAGCAAGCTGGAGGTCGAGGCTGCGAAGATTCTGGCCAAGGCGCGGTTGGAGAGGGCTACGGGGAACAGAAACAATGGACCCCCGCAGGCGGGGTCCAGTGATCAGTGATGGCGAAAGACGGAGCCGGTGTCGCCGCAATGGGAAGGGGAGGAGCACCATTGTGGCCCGGAACGGCCCTCAGGGCGGACGCTTGGCGTTCGGAGGTGGGGGCCAGTGAGTACCTGACGAGGCAGATCCGTTACGGGATATTGGATCTGCCTTCGGTGCCCTTTGAGGAAGGGTTGGTACTAGGGGAGCTCCCCCAGTCAGAGGAGGACAGGACGTTTGGAAGGGATGATCTGGAGAGGGGGTGCAAAGAGGGGCTGTAAGAGCGCGTGGGGTTCGAAGAAGCGATGGAGGCGGCGTAACGTGAACGAATGGTGTCCTCAGCTTTCACTGTGTGGCAGGGGGAGGGCGTCGACGGCCGCCGGCGATTTGTAATTAATTTCAAACGCCAAAGCAAGCACCGGGAGAAGGGGTCAATCAAGATGGAGAAACTGCAGTCATTCGCCACACAGCTGCGATGTGGGGATACACTAATGTCGTGGGACATTAAGAGTGGGTACCGCCACTTCTATCTCCACCCGCGCATGCGCCAGTTCTTCCTCTTCCGTTACGACGGTGTCTTCTACCGTTGCATTGCCCTGCCGTTCGGGTGGGGCCGGTCCGTGCTGTGGTGCACCAAGCTTCTGCGCCCGCTGGTGCAGCACCTGCGCGAGCGCTTGGGCTACCGCGTGCTGCCTTACATCGGCGACTTCGCTTGCGCGCCCTCTCCGCTGGGGCGCCCGTCAACGAGAGGGGACTGTGCAAGAGCGGGGCGAAGGTTGACCGGGCGCTTCGGGCGGCTGGGGCTGGTGCGGCACGAGAACAAGGGATATTGGGAGGGGACGCCGGTCCTGGAGCATCTGGGCTGCGTTGTCGACACCGAGAAGATGCGCGTGTTTGCGTCGGAGAAGAAGGTCCTAAGGCTGCGGCGGCTGGCGAAGGAGTTGTTGCTGGGCGCGCAACTCAAACGGCGACTGGTGTCTCTCCGCAAGCTCTGCCATTTCTGCGGCGTCGCCGTGTCCATGACCCTCGCGCTCTCGCTTTCTCGCTTCTACACTTGCAGCCTCTACTTCGACATGACCCTCGCCGGGCTGCGAGCAGCGGAGCGCGAGGAGCGAGGGCCAAGTACGAAGGGGGGCCTTGTTGCGAGCGAGTTCTGGGACGTACCCGCTCAGGGAGACCAGAGGTTTCTCCGATTTGAGCTGTGCGCGAAGAGATGCAGAAGATCCGCCTGTGCCGGCAGTCGCTTCGCGACCTGCGGTACTGGCGCGCGCTGACGCGCGGGGAGGGTCGCGATCTCGTCCGCGTCGCTCCGGACCTGACGATGCACTCCGACGCTGCCGACGTGGGCTACAGAGGAACGCTCGGTTCGGATGTGCTGGCAGGATCGCAGGGTTTGTGGGAGGGTCAAGGTTTCTGGACGGCGGCCGACCGCGTGCAGTCGATCACTTTGAAGGAGTTGAGGGCAGTTCGCATGTTGCTGCAGCGGCACTTCGCCGCGTATGTCAGCCGGCCGGACGTGCGCAAGCTTCTGCTGCACGACGACAACCAAGCCGTCTGCTTCATCCTGAACGCGATGGTGTCTTCGTCCAAGCCGATGATGGCGGAACTCCGGCGGCGGCACGTCATGATGCGAACGCTTGGGGTGTCAATCGAGGCCCGCTGGCTGCCTTCCGCCGTCAAGCGATTCGCCGACGCCCTCATGGCGTCGGCGAATCGCTTGACGTCGCCGGGGTCCCAAGTCGGGGACAGGCTGTCCCGGACTTGAGACCCGGGCGACGTGCAGGCGACGACGCAGCTCCTGGCATCCATACAGGACGAGCACCGGCTCGACTCGGTGGTGTTCGCATCCCGGCCGCTGGGCGAGACGGCGGTGGCACGCCGCAAGTACCTCGCGACGCAGATGACGGAGGACTGGGGCGACGGGAGGGCGCGGCTATAGAACCCCCCGTTCGATCTCCTCCCGTTGGTCGTTCGCAAGCTCGTGGCGGATGGTGGGAAGGGTGTCCTGGTGGCACCCCACTGGCCAGCGCAAGCTTGGCATGCGCAGTTGGTGGCTCACGCCACCAGCTACAAGATCCTACAACCGGACGACGTCGCCTTCTCTCTACTGCGAAGTACGAAGAAGGGCAACGACGCCTGGTCTGTCGTACTCGCAACGATGGCGTAAGGCTCGCATGGCAGGAGGAGATAAGAGATGCTGTGTTGTCGAGGTGCGGGGATGATGGCGCAACCGGTAGGGCTCAAGCGGCCGCAGACCTCCTCGCTGACTTCGGTTGGACGGCTGGGGCCTGGCTCAACTGATCGAGCCAGATCAAGTAGTGTTTTGGATTCTGCGATGAGGATGGTAGGCCTAAACTAGGTGCGTCCGAGGGCGATGTCCTCGCTTACATCGGATACCTGCATCTCGAGGGGCGCATAGGTCCGACATCGATCGCCCAATACGTAACAGCGGTCTCGCGTTACCATGAACTCCTCCATGCACCATCGCCCACTCACACGCCCCTCGTCTCCGCCCTGGAAGGGGCCTACGCAAACAAGCACGACCTCAAAGGGGTCGTGAAGAGTGCACGTATCAGTCTCTCCGCCGGCCTGGTGAGGCAATTGGTCGTCTATGGCCTGCAGACCTCCGACGTCGAAGAGGTCGGGTACTGTGCTTGTGTGCTCTTCGCTTTCGCCTTTCAGTGTCGCTCCGTATCAGTTGCGCATCTCAAGGACAGGGACATCACGGTCTCTCCGATGCTCGTGACGGCCGTTTTGACTCACCGCAAGGGCAAATCGCGCTCCCGGGCACTGCGGCCACTGCACCTGCAGTTGCCGACCAACCCTACTTGGACACAAGCCGACTCTCCCAACGTACTACTTCGCAAGTGGGTCTCCGTTCGGCCGGCGAACCTCGGAATTTTCAACCTTCACGACGCTCAGAAGCTCGGAACCGCCGACCTGGGTATGGCCTTGGAACATGCGCTTGCTCTGGTGAATGTCAAGGCACCGTCAGGATGTTACTATGCCTCGCATAGCGCGCGCATTGGAGGTTTTAATGAGCTCTTGGTGCTGCATTTCACGCGGGAATGGATCATGAACCGGCTCGATTGGGCCTCGCATAACATGTTCAGTGTCTACTTTGACGGTCGCATTTCTGTCACCGCCGCTTCGGAGTGGTTCTCTGCGCATATGCGGACACCACCCGTCTAGCGCATCTCCCTGCATCAAGCTATGGATTTTCTATTTGCCCCCTTCGCGTCAATGTACACTGTGTGTATTGGGGTGAAACTCCACGGGAAATAGCACGCGTCTGTAAGCACGTACTGACAACCGGGCGTCTCGCTGTACCCGCCTCGCTGCCGACCCATAAGCAATAGAAGCGAGCTGTCCTATCCCGCTACCTCTCCTCCCCATGTCTATTTCTCTCCCACCCATCCCCGGCACTGCTGCTCTCGTGTCGTGTCTCCTTTTTCATCATGTCTTTTTCTCTTTCTTTGTTTTCCTTTTGAATGTTTCGTCCTTTTTAATGTTTGATTCGTCCTGTTCTATTGTAGCGCTACTGTAGCATGTTGGATCCTGTTTAGCTGATGTCCCACTGACCATCAACCATCGTAAAACTACGAATATCTTCAGTCTATATACAGTGTTCGTTCGCACATTTCATTTTATTTCTTTGCTTCTTTATTTCATTTAATTAATGTTCATCCAATGCAATCCATGCTCTGTGAACTGCACAGCATGACTTTATGCTGACGTTTCTACAACGAGAGATGACGTGTTGGGCTAAAATTGAATATTGAAATATACAGGCAAAATCAAATGCGAACAGTATTGGTTCGTACTATTCCATATATTTTCTTTGCTTATTTATCCCCTTTAATTAATGGTCGGTCATTGCGAAGACATGCTCTGTTAACTGCAGAGCATGACGTGTCGTCATAATGACGTTTCTACACCGCGGGATGACGTGTTGGGTTAAAATTGAATATTAAAATGTATGTCCCAAATCAAATGCGCACAGTAGTTGTTCGTACTATTTCATATATTTTCTTTGGCAGTCTATCATGGTCAGGGATTCATAATCTGCGGACTGCAGAGCATGACGTAATATTCACGTTTCTACGCCGCAGGATGACATGTTACGTTAAAATAGAATTTTAAATATATATATTTTCGAACCAAATGCAAACAGTAAATTACATATCATCGGACATTCCCAACGTCGCACCATTTTCAAGGAGACTGATGAAGGTGTCGCGAACAAGTTGGTTTACGCCATTTCCAAGGGCCTCTCTGTTATACCTTGCATTGGCGAACTGTTGGAAGAGCGCGATGCAGGGAAGATTGTTGAGGTCAACGAGCGCTTTTCTCATAAGTTTCGAACGCAGTCACGCATAGCAATTTTCTGTCGTAGATATTGAGGCTTTCACACTCCCATGTGTAAGGTGCACAACATATTGACAGAAATTTTTAAAAATGGCTCACGACCGAGTCAAATCCATACGCTCGGTGCTGTCTATAGAGCCTCCGTAATTATTTTTTACGTTCTCCTGTTCTATCCCTATACCGAGGCTACAGTGCTCCTCGCCCTCGCATGTGTTATTCTTACGTGAAAGCTAAACCATCTCTTCTCTGTTGTGAAAACTCGAAACTGATTTATGTATCACGCCTTCAAGCGAGCTTTCTCGCGTCTGCCTCGAAGTAACAATAGGTTTTCACAAGACTAAAAAGGACGTGAGATGAGCGGATAGAATTAAAACCTCGAGGTCTCTGGAACAGCGGACAGTCATGTCATTCTGCCACGTGTCATACACGACGTCGTCATCGATCGCTTCCTTCGACAAATAAAAACCACGTTCTGGTAGGAAACAATTGCTTGAGATGCTTTTGGGGCGTAAGTGATGTCTTTCAATGGGGAAGGTAGCGTAGCGTACCATCTCACGATCTTGAAGATGATATGAACTCTAATCTATGTACTGTGTGTTCTAGAGCATGGCAGAAATTCCGTACTCATGTCGGTCTTCTGCACGTAAAATCCTGCAGGCAAAATCCATCTCCAAATCGCATCTACAGTCCGTCTCAGGACGTCTTAGGACGTCTCAGGACGTCAGCGCGCGATTGCCTTTCACACTTGTTCCCGACGCTTGATGCGTTAAACAATAGTTGAGAGTTGTTTGTTTCTTCTCCCGTCATCCTCATCAGATAATACAGCAAGTACTAATTGTTGACGGAACGTGAGGGGAGGAAGTGGGAATCTTAAAAGAAACAAGGGACAATGAGCAAGAGTAGACGGTGTGTGCGACAGACAACAAGAAGGGGTACCTATCTGGGGTTTATTTCAGCGGAAATGGGAAGGAAGAGAAAGCCGTGGTAGTGGTGGTGGTGGCTGTCGCGAGGCGGGGCCCTGTGGTGCATAGCTGGCTAGATTTGCGATGCCGCATACCCCCAGGGTCTCTTGCGGAGTGTGTTTCATTCGGGTATCGTCTTCCCTTGGACTGGTACCCGTGCACTAGAAAACTTGAGGCAGCACGGAACGCGTAGCTCGAATTACTGGGGCAGAAGCCGATTCGCTGTTTATCGGAAACCGCCTAATAACCAATCCATGTTGCTGATAAAGGAAATTGCGCTACTCTTCACAAAGACAATGGCCAGCGTTGCCGAGTCTGTTTCGAGGCACTGCATTCGTGTTCATCGCATTTGAATGCATGCTAGTGTGCAGCATCCTTGATACGCCCGGCTGCGGCTGCAAAGTCCCCCTCCATTGCGCCGCATGTATCTTCGAGGCACGAAAACTCTGAGCAATTCCGCCGCCGACAGTCGGGTGTCCAGCAGGAACGATTGTTTCGGCGTGGTGCGTTGTAAGGAAGTCGTCGACGCAGCCTGAGAGCTGGGAAGTATTAGCACGGGAGTTGGCTTCGAATGCCACGAGGAGATTGCATGATTTGTCTGAGAAACTGCAGCGGCGTGGCCGACTGGCGCAGGTGACAGGCAGTGGTCGCGCGAAGGAATGTGTTGCTCCCAAATATGGACCAGATTGTATCGCCTTTCTAGATCGCTCGACGCTCAGAGGTGACGTTAGTAGTTTTGCTAAACTCTCGGCTGGGGAGGGAGGGGAGGAGGAGGTCGAGGTGGGAGTGGCGCGCGAGAACGAGGGCCTCGAGAAGGAAGTAGAGCTGGTTGCCGACGCCGCCGTGCGTGATGGCCATTAAGATGGTGTTTGGACGGCGGGTGACCACGCGCATGGGGGGATCGTGGCTGGGTGGTGGCCGGTAGAGGATACGGCAGCTATGAGGTTGCGGGGCGGGGGGGTGTTGCACAGTGCGCGCGGGGGGAAAGGACGCTAGAGTAGAGCAGGCCGCAGACGACGAGGATGGCGAGCGTGCGGCGCACGATGGCGCGTCGCGGCTTAGTGGAACATCGAGGTCAAGGCCGAACGCGTGTCCCACAGCGACGCACGCGGGAGCCAAGCCTGCGTCCAGCGTGGTAGCCTTGTGCAGAAACCAGCGCGCGACCTCGGTCTTGCCGCACGCGAAGAAGTATTAGCTGACGGCCATCCAGCTGACGGTGCTCTTCGGATCGCAGTCCACCAGCGAGAGGGCTTCTTGCGGACGATGAATAACTGCGCCCGGCTTGCGAAATTCGACGAGCTATGACGAGATGAGGGAATGAATGCCTCTCCGGTGGCACTCCGCACGAACTGCGGCGGGGGGATGTTACTGCAGTGGCACTCCACACGTGATACTGTACGACAGAACTGCATGGTTGACCCAGAGTTCCGCCCTGCTGTACCTACTGTTAAAGTACATACACACTACAGTAATAGTGACTATACGCCTGCAGAAATGAGAAATGATTTCAGCACTTGTGAGCAAAAGACATTACACTGAAAATTCTTTTGCAGAATTCTGCAATGGATGTCAGCTCAACATTCCCCATATCCCACTACACCCAGTTACTGTCATTAGTGTCACCTACAGTATTTTTCAGGGAACATTTTTGAGGTAACTTACATGATTTACTGTCGGTGACAGTATTCCCCTGGTGACACTGTTTTACGTCTGTTTCTAATTATTGTTGGTGACTCTAATTTCAAATTTCAAATTAGCGTCACTGGCAGCAACTGCCGGAACTGCTACACTCTACTACATCATTGATTGTGATCATATACATAGATGTCAACAGTTCCAGGTACAACAGGTTCTCCGTTATAATGGTTCCGGTACTTGTTGATAATGTTCTGTAACTTCTGAAACAGCTGACGTTCCTCCCATAAACCATTCGTGCTTAAAGCCATCCCTGTCCTCACCATCGCCTTGCGAGGAAACTTCATACCCTCACTATCCTTTTTCTCATTGACCTCACGCACAGCAGCACTCGCGAGTCTCAGAAAAAAAGATTTCCCAGGATTAGCCAGCTTTCCAGAACCATCCGTCCACCTTCCCTCCATGATCATCTGCATTTTAAATGCCTCCCATCTCGTACACCATGCTCGCTTGATTTTTTGTATTACAAAAGAATCGCAAGGTTGAATTAAATGTGTGGCATTCTTAGGAAAGTATCTTATTTCAGTATTAATCCCAATGGCAGCTTGGGAAAGTGCGACTGTGTTGTTATGGCCGCTACAGTTATGGACATACAGTATGCGCTTTCGGCCATCTGGCAATGCTCTAATAACACGTCGTTTTTGCATCCATTGATGCATTACCTGCGAATCCATCCAGCCTTTAGGTCGGCTACGGTAGGAGATACCTGGGACATTGTCAGGTACACCACGGATAGGATAACTCCGGCATTGATTTTTGAAAACCATAAACGGATTCTCGATTTTTGCCTCAACACCTCCACTGAGCCTTACCAACATAGTCATTCCCTCTCCTCCAGATGCCACATCTGCATACTAAATTTCTTCATTTCCCATAAATCGCAGCCTGCGCCCGTTATCATAGTTGATCACAAAGTGTGTCTCATCAGCGTTGCTCACATCGCTTTCGTTTAGTGTGCCAGCGCGAAACTCACGACAAAGCTGCCCGAGATGAAAAGAGACTTCCTTTTCTATGAAAGCCTCCTTGGCTGGGCTCGTCAACAGCTTTTCCGTATGGGCTCGACTCACAATACAAAAACGATCAGCAAATGTCTGAATCCATCGGGCATTTATCTTCATGATTATGGGAACATCTGTGCGCGGATCCATAAAATTTAGAGAGTACGACGGGGATGTACTGTGTTTGATGAGGTGCACTGCCAGTGCACGAAGGTTCCGCAAATTAAACTTGACCCCCAATCTCCTCAAACGATCAAACTCTTCAACCAAATCCTTGTGTAGAGCCAAAACCCAGGCTTCTCTTTTACGTCCCCTACCAGAGCGTGCTTTAGTAAATACTCGCGTGAAACCGTTACGCAAAACACGCGTGATGGAGCATCTTTTGCCTTGTAAAACCACCTTGCCTTCTTTATCCGTAAAATCTGACCTCGACTTCCAAATGCGGCTTGCCCGCACAAGGTTTGCGTTTCGGGTTCCGCGAAAAAGATCCGGGAATTCGGCAACGGTTTTAGATGCGATACATGTTTCCCCGTCTGTCCGTACAGCCTGAAGAATCCATTTAACGATAGTCAATCGTTGTGACTGCGTCAAAACGCGCTGCAAGCTACGCTTTTTTGTCGTGTCTGTAGTTGGAACTTCGTTCCTGTTGATTACAGATGCATTGGATGCATCTGTATTTGTCCCCGGGTTCGTGGTCGTCGAATGGCCTTGGTTCAATTTGCCATTGGGAAGCTTTGCGCTCTCGAGAGCGGCAATAATAGGGGAACCCGATGCCGGCATTGGGAGGAGAGGGAATGAAGCGAAGGTGGTGGGAAGAGGGAGAGGGAAGTGAAAGTGGTGGGAGGAGGGAGATGGACGTGAACGGAGGGGAGGAACGTGAAGTTTTTGGGAGGAGGGAGAGGGACGTGATCGGAGGGGGAGAGACTTGAAAGTGGTGGGAGGAGAGAAAGGGACTTGAAGGTGGCGGGAGGAGAGAGAAGGACGTGAACATTTATGGGAGAGAGGAGAGGGTCTTGAACGTGGTGGAAGGAGGGTGAGGGATGATGATACTGGTGGGAAGAGGGGAGCGGCGTGAACGTGGTGGGAGGATGGTGATGGACGTGGACGTGGTGGGAGGAGGGGGAGCGACGTGAACGTGATGGGAAGAGAGCGATAGATGATGATAGTGGTGGGAAGAGGGGAGCGACGTGAACGTGGTGGGAGGATGGTGATGGACGTGGACGTGGTGGGATGAGGGGGAGCGACGTGAACGTGGTGGGAGGAGGGGGAAGATTGTGATCGTGGTGGGGGGAGGGAGAGGGACGCGAAAGCGGTGTGGCGAATTGAGATCTGGTATCTTTTTCGATGTAATGCCTTTTTTGCCGGTTGGTGATGTTTCGTCCAAATTGTGAAACCATGCAGTATTTCGGTTGCAGACGCAACATGTACTGTAAAATTTTGCGTATTGTGAGCTCAACAGATCTGTCGCCACGTTCCGGATTTTTCGTGGCAATACCGTCACACCCGTTTGGAGGAATTGTGACACTAATTTCAATTGGCCGTTTTTCAAATCACCGTTTTAGTGTCAGTGTTACTATTTCGCGTTGTTACTCTAACTTATTGGTTACACTAATGACAGTAACTGGGTGTAGTTAGTGAAGAGCCGTGAGAAAGTATTTGAGGACAGGTGTCTTGGAAAATCGCAGGAACTTGACATTGTGACCATGGCGACCTCACACGCAAGCAATCTGCCTCCGCCCACCTCAAAAAACCAACGCACAGGCGCAATGGCGACTGTAGAGGAAGAGACGGGTTTGCCCGCGTCAAGCAGTGGCGAAGGCGATGAGCGTATGGGAAGAAGTGATCGACACTCGCGGGTTTCCGTTCAAGAAGACCTTATTATTGTGCGAGAGGTTGCCGCTTCTGGTGCTCACACTGCAACTTATGAACATACTAGGTCTCTATTTCAACGTGCGGCGGATATTTGCAACGAAAATGAAGCCATGAAAAAGAATCTGACCTGGAAGCAGCTACAAGATCGTTACAGAAGGCTTCAGGCTTGTTTTGACAAGGAGGATGGCCTCACTCACAACCGATCTGGTATTGGTGGGGGAGGGCTTAGCGAATTGAATGAGCTTCTCTCTCAAATGCGTGAGGCCAGAGACGATCTCCGTGCCAGGCGAAACCGCGAAAAAGACAAGGTCGCTAAAAATGAAGAAGAAAAGGAGCGTATCGGTCGAGATCTAGTTGCCGCTTCCATGATGAGAGGCAAGCGTCTGAAGTCCGACTACAGGAGCGATGGGAATGATAGCGTCAGCGACTCCGATGGTACTCCGCGGATGCGTACGAAGCGCAAGAAGATGATGGCTTCAGGTTTTCGAGGAGAGTTAGCGGCGTTTGGGGAACAACTGAAAGAGAGCGACTTGGCAAGAATTGAATTGGAACGCGAGCAGTTGGCCTTGCAGTGCGAACGCTTCGCTGCTGATCGCATTGACAGGGAGAGAGATAGAGACGAGCGTGCAGCAGAACGTGAGGCCTTGCACAAGCTCGAGCTAGAGAAGCTTAAAGTCTTGATGGAAGCTTTTACAAGTAAGCGCGAATAAATATTTCTGAGCCAAGCAAAAACTAGGCCACGGTCATCGCATTAGATGCGAGGCCGCCGTCGGCAGTGCCGCATGTGGCCATGAGGAGGAGGACGACGAAGCGGGTTGGGTGCAGGGGGCGCATGGTGGAACGCAACGGGAGAGAGGGACACCGCGAGCGCTCAGGAGCATTTCCGGCCCGCGCGCGCAGCGCCATCGAGGCAGGCGGCGACGTAGCAGCGGAGCGTCTCTGACGGGGGGAGCAGGGATTCTCGCAGGCGGTAGGCGCGCGACGCGACGAGCACGACGAGGGCCTTGACAGGTATGGTCTGCGAGAGATGGCGGTGGAGGCGGGGGCGGGGGTGGTTGTGCAAGGGCGTCTGTGAGGGCTCCTGCAAAACTCGGGACGAACGGGCGATGGTGGAGGTGGCGTGCTACGCGGCAGACGCGCGAGGCGAGGGTGGGGGGCTGCGGTGCGAGTAGGTGGCCGGCGAGGAGGAGGAGGTGGGCGACGGCGCGTTGCGAGGAGGCTGGGCGGGCGCAGGCGGCGGCGAGCGCGGCAAGCTGGTCATGGTGGCACGCCGCTGCATAGATGCGAACGACAGCGGCGCGGTGTGCAACCTGCTCCAGTTGGGCCTGGTGCGAAGCCTTGGCGCGCGCCTCCAGCTCTGCGGACGTCGGGCGCACCTACGACCCGCCCAGCGAGATTTTGTGACGTTCTGGGTGGTGCAGGGCAAGGATGTTGTGTCGCTCTACAACGATGAGACAGTACTGGGCAGGGGGAGAGGGGGAGAGAAACTGGATATGGCATTGCTGGCCGGAAGACATATCTCATAAACATGAATTACTGATATTTTTCGAGCAATCTCAACTAATTTTTCACCGTCGCGGCTTCCTGGACTGGCACAGCCTGTTCCCTATCCGACCCCCTGCCCCTCTCCCCTTCACTTTGCTCGACCCGCGGCCCCCTTCCCCGCGCTGCACACGGACGACAGCTCCGTCGTCCACCCCCCGCTCCCCGACCTATAAGGTCTCCTTCCTCGACACCGGCACCACTGGCCTTTCCCCGGAGTCCTCCTCCCTCTCCGCGCTAGCCGTTCGGGAGCATGAAGGGTGCCCGCGCGAGGCGCCCGGGCGGGCACGGGTGCGAGGATGATTAGCAACAACAGAGTTCTTACAAGTGTGTTCGCTGATTGATGATCAAGTCAAGAGTTGCAAAGTGACGTGGAAAGAGTATGAGGGGGCAGTCGGTTGCCAAGATACGTTCGACGAAGTTAAGGGCATAAAAAGACGTATGCACGGATGCAACACACGCAATTGTGTGTAACAGTGCTTTATGATGCGTATTTGTCCTTGAGTCCTCCACTCGAAGCCATATTTATTGGGTATCTGTGTGCATGTCTAGATACTCCTCGACGGTCGGGGGCGCACAGTCAAAGTATTGTGCGATCT
This sequence comes from Chondrus crispus, assembly GCF_000350225.1. Taxonomy (NCBI): domain Eukaryota; phylum Rhodophyta; class Florideophyceae; order Gigartinales; family Gigartinaceae; genus Chondrus; species Chondrus crispus. Next base: position 158,677 of record NW_005179003.1, read on the forward strand.
GGTTGGGGTAGACACAGTTCCTGCAGTTAGTAAGAAACATGCAACATAGAGACAGCAACCCAACTGGGCTTTCTAAGAGCTTCATCTTGCATTTGTAGTTTACTACAGTAAATTGCATCTTCAATTCTTTAAAGATCCACTCGACAGTGATGCGTACCGCACACATTGCTCCGTTAAAAGAACTTTGCGCAGCGGTCAAATTACTCCCTTGAAAAGGCACCTCCATAAACCGCCGTCTGTTGTACCCTGAGTCACGGTACAAGCAGTACCGCAAACCGTCAAAATCCAACACACCTGGAAGCACCTCATCAAGGCCGCTTCGTACGTAAAGAGTCCAATCATGCCTTCTCCCTTCAATTGGCCCAGCCGCGTGTAGTATCAAGCCGTCCGGCGTGGTGACGGCTTGGTACTTAAGAGCGTGCTAGAGTTTATGGCCGTTGTATACCACGCGCTGCCTTTTATGGCCCTTCGGACGGGCAATACCAATAACGGTTCCATCAATAAATCCAATACAATTTTGCAAGGCCATTCCCTTCTTATGGATCGCGTCGGCATAAATGGACGCTCTTGGCTGTAAGAAAGACCCTGAAATAGAACTAATAACATTTTGATGTGTCTGCCACATATGTTCAAGAGCCTCCCAATATATCTCCGAGAGGTGAGGCTGTCTTTTTCCGAAAAGCTCCTCCAGATCTGTCCAACAGCATGGGGATGAAACACGTCGCAAAACAACACAAGTTGCTAAAATGGTTGTCACAGCATAGCGGTTTCGTGCGGTACGAATCTTTTCGGTAGGCCATGCAATTGCTGCTACCATTCTCAGGACGTTTTTTTGAATCGAAAGAATAAAAGACAGTCCTTGTCTCCGAATTCGTTGAAGTTGAAAGAAAAATCGGCGAGGGAGATTCGATTGTGACGAGACAAAATGCGCTGTTCTTCGATTACTTCGTTTTCTCGCAGTCCGGCGAGATGCATCAAAACGGCAGAAGATGGAAATGCCGATCGCGAGGCTTCCCTGCGCCGCCTCCAAATACCACCTGTAGCCACAGACAGAGATAAAGCTCTACTACGGCACGCCGCTAGAGTAAAGTCTGCTTGTGTCACCATGTGGTTGGTGATTGTGACTGGCATCGACTCGTGCGGGCGATCAAGTGTTGAGGCCTGCTGTGTATTACTCCTGTCACTCTCCTGAGGCTGGCGTGCGTATACGAAGAAATTTTTCGTGAGTTTATCAATTTACGTCTAAATCTTCAGCAACCAATTGCTGAAGAGTTGCTCATATTTATTTCTCACAAGCGCAAGCGTATAGTCTCTAATCTCTCTTTATAAGAATGAGGACGGGAACGGACATTAATATTCATGTAAAGAGAATATTCCTATGGCGGCAGTTATGATGCTTGTCCAGCAAGGTTACTGGCCCCTGAAAAGAAGGAATCAATTCTCGTCTGCTTCTGCGTTTGCACTTTGGCAGCTGAGAGATCTCTTTTGATGCACCGAAGGTAGCGCAGTACAGCCAAATTCGGAACATCCGTCTGACCATTATACTGTACCAAACAGATCTGGGACATCTGTTTGGCCGTTTTAGAGGACCAAAATACGTTCCCTTCTACATACTGTACAAGTACACCATGGGATAAAGCGACATTCGAAATACTATTTTCTTATGTCGTATATGAATAAATGTCATGAATATAGGGTTGTTTTGGCCATTCCCAGGACGGGAAACAGTGTACAGTATGTATTCTACCAAAAAGAATATTCTTTTGCGGGTCATTTTTTAAAGAGAGACTACTGTACGTAAATACTACGATTGCACCCCTAGTCCTCCGATCGCACTCCGGGTAGCCTACGAACGCCTGCATCTCTACCGCGAGTCTATTCTCTAATTAGGGATGAGCAATACTCTATTCATGATCATATTCGCTTGTGTTGTTGGTGCTGGCATAGGCGCCTTCTCTGTTTTGAAGTCGACCGAGGTGAAGAAGGAGAATCTTGAAATGACTCGCTTGACTGATAGACTGGTATCACTGATAAACCTATTCCCGTGTTGCAACGATATTCGTGTCTCATAGGACACGAATATACCCCGAATGCATTGATGCTACCCTGAACTTCTACTATGTTAACATGATTCGTGCTGCTGCTGAACCCGCAGCTAAAAATATTGGAGAGCCTGGAAGACTAAGCTGTACGAGTGTACAAGACCGAGGTCATGTCATGCCTAGACCTTTCAATCCCGCTGCACTGCGAATCTCTCCTAAATTAAATAAGCCGAGGTCATTGCCCATGTCACGCTCTCTAGATCATTTATTTCCTGCTCAAAAGTCTTCATCCTGGCCAGTATTCGTTCGCAGAAATCTGCCTCTCGTACCTGATTTAAAAGACTTGCTCTCTCAAAGTGAACAGGATACGCTCCTGCAAAGTCCCAATCACTTAAACAAATATTGTTATCACCCTCCAGAATGATGTTTCGCGGCGCAACGTCCATGTGCGACATAACCATCTTCCCAAACTTGCCCGTAAACGGAGGTATACTCGCATACGCTCTGCTGTATCTCTTGCATACATCAAGCTTGTGAGTAAACCAATCTTCTAACACGCGAACAGAGTGAAACGGTCCTGCTCCAAGTGTCGTAAACCAAGTACCCCTCGATCGTCCACCGCCAATTGGACCTGGCCGGTCCACATACAATGACTGCAGCTCGGCAATAGCGCTCGCAGCCTGGTCACACACGCGTTCACGACGTGCCTCACTCATATCGTCCCAACAGTCCTTCAATACCTCACCGCGCACGTACTCCATCACACTGTAAGTGACCTTCGTTTCTTCATCGACTGGGACTTCGAAGGATCGAATGACACGCGGAACACGCACGGACGTGTTGGCAGCAACAAACTGCATCTTTCTTGCCTCAGATTGGCATATAAACTGGCTTACCTTCACAACTGCGTTCTCAGAAATGCGCTTGATAGCTGTACCCCTTTTCGCGATCGACGGCACTTTTTTGCATGCAGCGACAATATCATCCTCTGACACGGTCGAGAGTTCGTCGTCCTCAAGCGGAAACTGAGAGGCGAACGATGGCGTTGGAGAATCTGTCGACGAGAGACTACCTGACGGCGTGGCACTGTGTGAATGCGACATAATCGACGACGGTACGAGAGAGATTGATTTTCGTCCCTGAGTAAGAAGACGGCGTCTTTCGAGAAGAACGCGGTCGCGGAGAGAAATTTAGGAAAACAGCGGGTCGAGCCTTGCGTGGCCTTGTCTGGCCATCGAGAAGGCCCAGAGTGTGGTAATTGTTTCATTTCTGCCTGATTACATGCCAAATTAGTCATGCAAATTTCCTGTCAATCTCCACAAAATTGTTTCAAAGAATGAGTCAGTTCACAAAGATTCCCAAATTAACCCCGGGTCTAACTTTAGTCGACTTGTTCTACCCTTGCGTAGAAGACCACGTTGGGATGACTGACGGAATCCGACGAAAGCCGTCCCACGAGCGCTTTTCGAACCATTGCGGAGGTGAAAAGGACAATGTCTGTGGTTTTCGGAGTCGCCCGAAAAACACAAACATTGTCCTTTTGGGCGACTCCGAAAAACACAAAATAGTCAAAAGGTTTGCGTATTCGACCTCCCAAACTTCTTTGTGGAGGATTCCGTTCTGCGTACAATCCCAGTCTGTACCTTTGAAAGTACCCCTTGGCTGGAGTGACGTGGCCGACAGCAAAAGAAAGCGTCTGCGAAAATTGCCCAAAGGTTGTGCAATCTGGCGGCTGTCTGGGATTGCTGTCAAATTAAACAACGGCAAAAGCCCAAAGCCCGCATTTAATACGACATTGTGTGCAGTTGTCATAAGTGGCGAACGTGTAAGAGCGAACGGGCGAAGAGCATGGGATATGTGGCAGACGGGTAAGAGCGAAAGGGCGCAGAGCACAGAGCAAGTAAGGACTAAGACAGAAGTGATGTCGGCACAGATGCTAGACAAATGCGTGATATGCGTTATAGGAACCCGACAGTAGTATGCGGGATTGCAGGTAGTTGGGACGCAGCAAGAGGTCAGGGAGAGCAGTGCGCATTTTTGTTGTTCAGACTGAGAGGAACACAATTGACAGGCGATTGAGACCCTTGGACGACTGCGGGGAGAGGCAGTAAGTCCGGAGAGAACGGTATTCGGATAGCGCATTAAACAGTGAGAAAGAGAGGGAGAGGACTCGACAGTAAGGGAATTACGGAATCACTTGCAGCAGCTTTCGCCAAAGACCTTTACTATCCAGCTGTTCACCTTTGCCAGAAGGATGCAGACACCGAATACGCAGGCAGAATCAGTGCCTATGAAAACAGCACATGAGCAAAGAGCACTGCCAGCATTGCAACCGGGGCTGGGCAGAATCTCGGCAGAGTCTTAACCCCCGATCGCCAAAAACTATGCGTTCACGTGGTAAGAAAAGCAGCCCTTGGTACAGCAGTAGAAGACAGTGCATTCCGGCAGTCGCGTGGCACATCCGAAGGAAGGTTCTGCAACCTGGCAGTCGACTGACTCTTATCAAACTATGCAACTGTAACTCCAAATTCTCAACGCCCCCTCACAGGCCGTCTGAGGCTTCAAGCGCCTCATCCTCTCCGTGCATGAGTATATTCACGAGCACCATTCGCCGCTAGAGTGGTTGAAGCTCCCCCGCGGTAATTGCGAGCTCCGTTTCACTGGCATGCCACAGTATAAATGCTTCAACTCGTGCTGAACATAGTATGGAAGTGGTTCGAATACGCTTCAGCAGAGCCGGCAGAAAATCAATTTGCGCTTACCGAAGTTCGGCTGAATATCTGTCTACATCAGTCTCTCAGTAGTCAGGCCCGTCCGCTTTATGGTGTGCGCCATTCCAGAAAAGGCACGAACGCGATGGCACAGTACCGACGTGGATCAACGCGGACTTTTTAATCTGTACAATGCTGAGCTTGATTGTTTCAAAGAGAGGTAGTTATTAGCTTCCAGCTTGCGATAACGATTCCAGTTCCAGCTCCTTGTGCGCAGCCAGCTTTTCGCACGGCGAACACAAAAAACAACGCAGCAACGGCCCATCCCAGTATTCCAGATCTGTCACTGCGTGTGTGGTCGCAGAATAAAGCGTTTGTAAGACTTGAATCTTTAGTGCAGATGTGCAGTATGAGTGATAGCGCCCTGCGGGAGTTCTTTGTATGGTTCGCGGAATCACTTTTCCGCTTGTCTCTCACGCCTATCTCCCCTCTCAGGGGGGGAGCTCCAAGCTACCAGGTATTTATTCTCTGTTCTACTGTAATGGCTACGATTTTGTGTGGGATCACAACTGCTGTGTCATTTGTCTCTAAGGATGCAAGCAGACCGAGCGTCGTTGCTTCTTTTTGTGTGGAATGACAGTCCCCCTGACGCGAGGGTTGCTGTCAAGATGCCGCTGTCGGTGGTGGTCGCATGATTACACCGAGGTGTTGGCGGTGCTTGTGGTACAGTGGTGCTTTGACGGGTTTCGTCATGATATCGGCAGGCATGTCTTTGCTGCCTATGCGCTGCACTGCTACCGTTTGGTTTTGTGTGACATCCTGCGAGTAATGATATCGTATGTCGATACACTTTCTTCGTTTGGTTGGTGCTTTTTGCCTAGCTATGTGCTCAGCTGCTGTGTTGTCTATGCAAAGGGGAAGTTCTGTTGTGTAAATGCCTATTTCTGTCAACGTGTTGCGAAGCCAGATGGCATGTGTTGCAGTTTCTGCTGCGGCAATGTATTCAGCCTCGCATGTGCTCTTCGCAACGATCGGTTGTTGTTTTGCTTGCCAGTAAACCGTGAAGTCATTGAGTGTGACTATTGTTCCTGAGAATGATTTTCTTGTTTGGTCATCATTGGCGAAGTCTGCATCTGAGTATGCTGTGATTTTTGTGTCTTTCGTTGTGTTATATGGCATTAGGATGCCGTGGTCAGCTGTGCTATGGAGGTAATTAGTGAGGCGCTTGAGCAGACGTCAGTGCCGTGCCGTGGGTTTCTTTAAGGCTCGTGCTAGTGCTGCTGCTGGGAATGCTATGTCGGGTCTTGTGCTGTCCGCGATATATCTTTTTTCTCCAAGTGCTTTTCTGTACAGTTGTACCATGTCGGTGCGCAGGACTTCGTGGTCATGGGAAGGGTCCATACTTGTGCCGTAAAGGTACGGTGTTGATATGGAGTTGCTGTCCTCTATTCGCATGAGTTGTGCTACTTGTTGTATGTGCTGCGGTTGTGATAGGTGTATCCCTTTTGAGCTCTATTAAACATGCCAATTTAAGTATGACTTGGGCCTCCCCAGTCTTTTGGTTCGGTATTTGGATGTGAGCACTGTGTGCAGTTCGTCATTAAGTTTGGCGTCTGTGGCCGCTGACAAAAGTCGTCCATGCTTATGGCTATCATAATGAGTTCGTTGTTTCGCTTTTTTGTAAATAGGGATGGATCGCATTTGAGCTGTCGGTATCCGTGGTTTGCAAGGTGTTTATGAAGGTTTTTGCTGTACGTGTGTGCGGCCGGTGGTGTTCTGTATATGTTTCCTTTCAGTCTCCCTGTGGTGTTTTTATGCTTGTATGTGCCGTCGAATTGTGGTGGTTGCCACACATATACAGGTTTATGGTGATCATATTGCTCATGAAGGTATGCTCCATTTATGTCATAATGCTCTAGGAACATTTTTTGTTTGGCTGCCAGTGCAAATAATGTGCGGATAGTCGTTTTGTCTGCCATGAATGTTGCCGCTGCTTCAGGTTCATAGTGTGTGTGGGGGACCATCAGGTCTCCTCTCGCTGAGCACCGGGCTTTCCTTGTGATGCCCTTTGTGGCTGGGTTAATTTTGTATCTGTACGTTATTGTCATCGGAATTATTTCATTCCTTGGTGTGTTCGTAGCTGGTTCATCCCATGCAATCGTTTTCATGCGATCGAGCTGTTGTAACTCGCTGTTATGTGCCTTTGCCCATTCCGTTGCGTCCGGATAGCTGCGGGCTTGTGATGTGGAGCGCGGTGGCAGAGTTGTTGTGTTGATTGCTTGTGGAATGTGTTGGCGCTTTCTCTGGGTTTTGAATACTGCAGCTGTGGTGACGCAAGGGTCGGATGTTCTGTAGTACGGTTTTAATTTTTTCGAGCGTACTTTTTGTTTTTGTTTGGTGTACAAATTGTATATTTGTATATGTTCGTCATCGATACCGTAGAGGTATCTGGCCGGATGCGCTCGTAATTGCAGTTTCGTTTTCTGTGGTTTCAATATGAGTACGAACCCAAGTTGTCCAAAGATGAAGATGTGCTTGATTTTGGGGGGTGCACCATGCCATAGCGTGTGCGGTAAATTTTGTGTTGCGTAGTGATATGTGATGTTATATTTGAAAATAGCATCTGTGACTGCGTCTTGCTAATGGTTCTGGCTAAGTCTGCTGTGTGCTAGCGCTGCCCTTGCGCTGTTCATTATAGTGCGATTAATGCGTTCTGCCAAAGAGTTCTCTTGCGTGGTGTACGGTGTGGTCGGTCTAAATTGAATTCCTCTGTATGTGAGGTACAACTGGACGCTGGATGCGAGGTATTCTTTGGCGTTGTCTGTTGTTAGCAATTTAGGGTAGTATCCTAGTCTGTTGGCTACCTGTTGGATTGCGTTTGTGAGTGTTTGTGGGACTTGCGCGCGATTGTTGAGTAAACTGACCCATGCATATCGTGTTGCTGTGTCTATCAATGTCATGAAGTATTTGCTATTGTGTGTGGATGTGGGTTTTATGGGACCACAGACGTCAGAGGAGAGACTGTGCCCTATATTTTTAGTATGTTGTGCTCGGTTGTGCAGTTTCCGTGCGGTTTTGCCATCTATGCATCCTGTGCATGTTATTTGGTGCTTAGAGGCGTAAACGGACTTCGGCAGGGGGGGTAACATTCTATGCTTTGACATTGCGCTGATTGTCTTTGGATGTATGTGTCCGAGACGTAGATGCCAATCATGGAGGGCGGTCTGTGCCGGTGAGGGGTAATGGTGGCTGTTCTTTGGTTGGGCCATGTTACGTAATTGTAATCTGGCTTGTGGTCGTGGTGCTATGTGAGAAGTATGTGGGGTTTCTGTGGGGGCCGTTTTCCCTTTTTTGAGGTGGGTGGGCTTGTTTTGTAGTCTTGGCTCCTGTGGTTTGCTCGTGTGCGGTATGGTTCTTGCGTTGTGGGCATGGGATATGTTATGTGGGTCAAGGCAGTACTGTCCGTTTTTGTATGTCGCTGTGATAGTGGGTTCGGGCTGCGCTTGAGGTGCGTGGACTGTCGCTTTATATCTAGTGAATGTTACGTCACCATATTTCGCTAGGTCGTGGACACTGATTAAGTTGAGCGGAATGTTTGGTGAGTGTACTGCTGGTATTGTGATCTTCTTACTCTTCTGTTGGATCAGTATTTGTCCCTTGTGTGTGATGGAGTGATGTTTGCCGTCAGCCGTTTGCGTTAGTGTACCGTTGGTTGGGAGCAACGTTGCATGAGGTTTGGCCACGTGCATGGGGTGCGCTCCGGAATCTATGATGGAGGGTTGCTTACCTTCGGTTTCGTCTTCGGTATGCTGTGTTATGGCTGCCTCAATGTTTGCCATACATATGGCAAGATCTTCAATGTTGTTGTTTCCCCCATGGTTCTCTTCATAAGTGTGAGGTTGCTCTTGTGATGTGATTTGTATCGTGTTGGCTTTATATTGATGACGTTGGTTGTTGCGTGTATAGCACTCATTTGTGTTATGCGTGATGCTCCCATGCCAAGCGCACCATGCTCCGTTTCATCCTTGTGGTTTGGGATAATTTTTCCGGCTGCTATTTGGTCTGCTAAATTGGCGTGGCTGATATGTGCGCCATTGTTGGCGAGGTTGGTTTGAGCGCCATTGTGGTCGGGGTTTGTATTCGGGCTTGGGTGTTACGTTTCTTGTCGATGTGGGTTCAATCCGTAAGGGGTTGGTGGTCGTCGTTTGCATTCTTTGTTGCATGATCAGAACTTGCTGTATATGATTTTGATACGCGCGAATGCTGTTGTGTGGATTTCCGGCCATTAGGAGTGCCAGATTGCTGAGATCGGGATGTTGTACGAGGCCGTGTATCATATAATTGATGGTTGTACGTTCGGCTGCTATATTGGGGTAGTCGGCTATGATCATCTTGTGTCTGATGGTTTGATGTTTAGCGACATAGTCGCCGAAATCATCTCCTGGTTGAAATGTAGTGTTGTGCGCTTGGGCATCTAGTACTTCGTGGTGTTCGATACTTGTTTCATGAACATTAGCTTTGATTATTGCGCATATGGTGTGTGGCTGTTGGCGAAGGATGGTGGGTGGTAGCATCGGGATAGGGTCCGGGCTGATACTTCTCATTATGGCTGTTTTGATGTTGTCGGCATTTTGTTGCTGTTGTTGGGATAGAGCAGGGTCGTTGGTAGGGGTGGGTGGCGATTCTACGAGTTCTTCAGCGTTGATCGTGCGTGCATAAATGTGTAGCGCGTCGTACCAAAATGTATAATTGGTTTTTGTGAGGGTTGGTAGATGGTTATGTTGGTGAGTCATATTGGTTCCTTGTGTGTTGTCTCGTGGTTGTTCGTTATCAGATTCGTTGATTAGCGCTGAGGCGTAAAGTTCGTTTGATTTTTCTTGTCTGTCGCGGGCGTCGGCCCGTCTTGTGGCCCTCTTGGCGCGATCCGTTTGGGGATCCGTGGTGGGTTTTGCGCGTTAGTGGTCGTTGGTGCCCAAAACCTATGGTTCGCTGAATCACTTTTCCGCTTGTCTCTCACCCCTATCCCCCCTCTCAGGGGGGGCTCCAAGCTACCAGGTATTTATTCTCTGATCTACTGTAATGGCTCCGATTTTGTGTGGAATCACACTTTGGAACCAGTGATGCAAGAAAAGTGGCTTTAAAAAGTCGAAATTCAAATTTTCTTATAGTGCCGGGTTCGATATAGAGCCGTTTTCGTCGCACGGCCACAGGTCAGCACTATATTACCAATACAGGAAATGTTAGTATGGGTGGCCACCCATACTAGAATCACACTCCGAAAAGTTATCAAATTTTAATAAAGTTGTAGTATGGCTGGCCACCATACAGCAAAAATGAAATCTTGTCGCGCGACAACCATACTAGAATCACACCCATATCACCACCCAAGACATTACCAAAAATCACCATACCGCAATGTATTACACGTGCGAACCGAAATGCTTTGTATGACACGTGGCGATCAAAATGCAATCTATTACACGTTACACTGTTGGACATTAATTAATGCATATTCTGAACACTACATATTTAACTATGATTTAATTAATGTCGAGCAGTACCATCATTAGAACAATGGTACAAGAGGGTTCCCCATATATTGGAACAGGTACCTAATTATGAATCAAGACAAAAATGGCGTATTTTAAGCCAAATCTAGATTGCCAACTCAAAGAAGGCCAGAACTCAAGTTTACAGAAAATGCAGACATGCCTCTGTCCACCTAATGCCGGAACCACGTAGCCCATTTGATAACGCAGAGTGTAAGCTTTCCATACATACAAAAAGGCGGACTTCTTCCTTGTTCCTCCAAAATACGGGCTTTCAAAGAAGTTGATGCACAAACGCATGTTTTCCTCAGCCACAAAAACCCGCCAGGTGCTTATCCCTTATTGTTCCACACCCTCTCACCTCTTCCACATACCGAACTTCCGTCTGAGACACCAACCAACATGGGAATCGCGAAGAACCGGTCAGCACGCTCTCAACGCCTCAAACAGCAGGCATTCATTGCGGCGCAAAAGGCGGGGCGTCATTCCGCACTGGAGCTTTAAATAGCCGGATGGCATTGTCCACTTTTCACCGCCATTACCACACACATTCCACTCAAACAATTGCCAATCCTGCTCCCAGGCAGGGACGCCGACCAGCACTAAGGGGTGAGGAAGAAAACAGTATTGTCGAAACTGTCGTAAAGTACGCACGACGTGGGTACCCCCTTTCGCGAGAAGACCTCTTAGACTGCGTTGAACTATTCTGTCAAACTTTTAGCGTGGAACGGAGAGCAGCTCTGCCGTTTTTGAACTGTCGTCCTTCGAAAAAATATGCCAGTGGCTTCGAGGCTCGGCACAAAAACAGGATCAAGTTCGGAAGAGTGTCCCGCCAAGAAAGCAAACGATTTTCCTCTACAAACGCAAACAACTTGACAACCTACTTTGTCGAGATCGAAGCTGTCATAAAAAATAACAACATTGACCCACAAAGACTGGCAAACCTGGACGAATCTGGACTCAATCCAGATAGGGACAGGCTAGGGTCGACCAAACGGAAGCACTATGGCACGCGCTCTACAAAGCTTGAGAGCAAGCTTCCTGAGTTTACCTACATAAACCGGATAACGTTGATGCCGATTGTTTTTGCGGATGGAAGCTACGCCAAACCAGTTTTTATTTTCAGAGGTAAAAAGCTACAGTATCGAGTCATTGAAAAAGACGGGCTCGAGATGATTGAGACAATTGCAGACTGCTTACCGCGACTCAGCCGTATTTTTATGCGTGAGGAGGGGAGAGGAGTAGACAAGCAAGTGTTTGTGAACTGGGCAAGACTTTTCGTAGATGAGGTTGCAGACCTCACTCGTGACGGCCGCAGGGTATTGCTTCTGTACGACGGTTACAGAAGCCATATGTCCTATGAAGCCCTAAAAGTCCTCGATGATGGGAATGTGATTGCCTTTGGAATACCAGCACACACAAGTGGCACCACGCATCCACTTGATGTGGGCGTGTCTGGTCCATTTAAAGCAACAACCAACCGTCTATTGAATGAGATGTCCCCTACATTGGAGAAAAATGTATTCGACGTCTTTGATCTTTGCAAAATGATGAGAGAAGCATACTGTCTTTCCTTTACAATGCAAAATATCAGTTAGGCGTTTGCTAAATGTGGTTTGTGTCCGCTAGATCCCGGAAGGGTGTTAGGCACGTCGAGGCCATTATCCGAAAGCTGTCCATCCGTTTTTAAGAATGCAGATGAGATGGCCATAATGTTGGAGGAGAGGAGGGAGAAGAGGAGGGAAAGACAGGGAGTATTACCCGTGGTTTTTAAAAGGGGGTTTGTGGACACGAGGGCAGGCTTGCAGTTGACATCACCGGGTGTCATGCGTGCAATTTTATTCAAGGAGGACATGGAAAGGGGGAGGAGAGAGCCGAAGTATGTGAAGTCAGTGACGAGCGAGGCCAAGCTTGCTATTGAATCACGCCGTAAGCGTGCAGATCGTCGTCAATTGGAACACCGCGCTGCACTGTTGCGCTCATCACTGTACGATGAGCCATACAAGATGCCGCGACCTCTGAAGGTTCGTCGCAAAATTTCGGCAGAGCGGACAGTGTTGAATAAGGCTTCACGTATTGGAATGTGTAATTAGACAGATGAGGAGCAGCGTCGTCATCCGATTAATAATCTGTCGGTTGATCAGTGGGAGCTTGAAGCTAATGGAGAGATTTGATAGACTTTTTGCTTCAAATAAATGATCGTGTATGACGGTTTTCATGCGCCGTTTTCCACTATTAGGGACATTTCGGACGTATTTGATGTTTTTGTGGATATATGGCAGAAAATACTTCTGTTTGTCTTTATTCCCTGCTATTTGTTGCTGCCATTGAAACGGCTGTATGATGTCGAGGGCAAAAAGAATTGGTTCAAAAGAGTGACCAGAAGGAGATTTTCCATTTAAATTTGTATTTCGTTCCATTTTAGGGCAACCCTGTTGTAATCCGAAACTCTGCGTCCTTAGGACGCGATTCTGGAACATTACACTGTCGGACATTAATTAATGTATATTATAGACACTTTATAGTTAACATTAATATTTAACTATTATTTATTTAATGTCGAGCAGTACAGCGTCACTTCTATAGAAGACTACAGTTAGTAAAAGGGACCAATATTGCTGGAGCGGGGGAATTCGATCTCAGGTGTATTGTCAAAGACCCCCGGATCAGTTTTTATGAGTAAAAAAGAGGATATGTCCGTCTGAACCACGGATTGGACCCCTGAGAGCGCAGGGCACATTGAACTCTGCCCAACGTGTGACAAATTGTTGCGCAGCACACGCCTCGTTTTTCAAGAATCAACTTCACAAGTGCCACGATTTTGCGCTGCTCGCTCACCGAAGGCAGGAAAACCTCCTCATCGCTGTCTTCCAGGCAGTCCGGCGCGATGTTTGTCGCACGCATAGAGTGCAGCAACGTCGTGTCGTCCACGTTTTCTACAGTATCTTGCTCCAACGGGTGGTCTAGCAAAAATGCTAATGACATCCTTTTCTCTTCCGGCACAGCATCGTTAAGCATTGTCTCTAATAAAACTCTTTCCTCCTCAGCGTCACGCTCACCATCCATCTATGTTGCTATGTTATGATTAGGGCTGGCCCTTGTTTGCATTCTTATGTGTGATGTGCATGTCTCATAATTTGAGTTTTTTATGAGTAAAACAAGTTTGACCGTGGCCGGGGAAGATATTCTATAGTCGTTAGCATGAAAGAGCTCATTGGGGCTCAAAAAGGGGCACGTAGACCAATCGTGTTGATACTGAAGGGGTTATTCGATAAAGAGTCATTCTTATACATATAGAGGCGACACTGTACCATCATCAGTACAGTGGTACTGTACTCCGAAACTCTGCGTCCTTAGGACGCCATCTTGGAACATTACACTGTCGGACATTAATTAATTCATATTATGAACACTATATATTTATCGTTAATATTTAACTATTATTTAATTAATGTGGAGCAGAACGTGGCGACAAAACTGTAATGTATCACTGGTGGCGACCGAAATGTAATGTATCATTCGTGGGGACCAAAATGTAATGTAATACACGTGGCGACCAACCTGCAATCTATTACACGTGGGGGCGGATGTGCAACGCTGTATACCTGGCAACCATATCTAGTATGACTCGCCAGTCACACTAGAAATGACAGGCATGTCGTCCGACATAGGTATGATACATTTATGTAATGTAATACACGTGGCAACCATGGTACCGGTCAAGCCATCTACTGTAGTAATGGCTGATTGTGTAATGTTTCCAGATCGCGTCCTAAGGACGCGGCGCTGAGCAGTACCATTGTTCTAATGATGGTACCGGTCAAGCCGTCTGCCTGTAATAGTCGTGTGAAAAGGGCACTTTTCATGGATGAAATAATTTCCTCACGCATATCGATTCGAGGCCAGCGGTGGTCCGCTATAGAGACCGACCGGGCCGCTCGCGTACGGTGCCCTCTCCCTAATTGCACCGGCGTCGCCGTCGGGCGCGCGCGCCCGACAGCGAACGGCGTGCCCTCTCCTTAATTACGCCGGCGGCGCGCCTTCCGGACAGCGAACTGCATGCCTCTCTCTTCTCGCGAAGAGAGGTCCCTAGTACGCCGAGAGGAAGCAACTTTTTTACGCGGTCAACAGCGCGAGACCAAGGCTCACACGCCCGCTCGTATCATGGACCTTTGGACTACCGCCAAGGCTGAGTGCGACGCCTGGCTCGCCGCCGGCGCCAAGATCAAGAAGGGAGCCGAGCCCGAAGACGCCGGCATCACGGCCGACATGATGTCGATCTACGGCGAGATCGCCGGGCGGTATTCTCTCAACCTTCAAGTGGAGCTGTCTCGCCTCCCCTACGAGCCCGTCGTGCCAGGTATCAACGTGTTCCAGGGCGGCTTCTTCCGCAACACGCAGCGCTACCACGGGTGCCGAGAAGAGGGCTGTTGAGGGAAAGGTCGCCCTTCTAGCTGCGTGGGCGCAGATCCTGGGTGAGTACGCCAGTCGCGTGCTCGCCGTGCGCATCGAGTTCTACCACAACTCGGTGAAAGATCCCGTCGCCGCTAAGCTGAACCAAGAAATGTAAGAGGAGGACTCGTACCGTCCGGCGAACGAGTCGCTGGACGCCCGCGCCAGGCAGATCGATGGCCTGCGCGAGAGGCAACTGATGAAGGCCTTCGCCGCCCTCGCCGCTAGCAACGCTGTCAAGCGCGGCAAGGGGGGTGGCAAGGCTGACGAGAAGTAATGCCTCGGCCTCTTTGGCGGCGCACGCAACAGGGGGCCGCCTCATGGAAGTCACTGGGGGCCTCGACCTACCTCGCTAGACAGATCGCGTTCGGAATACACGATCCACCTGTTATTCCGTTCACATCTGGCGAGGTTTTAGGCGAACTACCCCAGGCAGCCGAGGATCTAGCGTTTGGGCTGGAGGAATTGGCGAAAGGATGCGTCGAGGATATCTACGAGGCACTCGGCGCGTCCTACGTCCGCAACGCAGTCGCGAGAGGCTACATGGTGAGCAGTTCTTTCGTGGTATGGCAAGACGGCTCGGAGGGAAGGAAGGGGCGCTTTGTGGTTAACTTTGCTAAGCAGAGCCAGCATTGGGAGAAGGGCAGCGTCAGGATGGGGACGCTTCCCGCGTACGCGTTTGAGCTTCAAGCGGGCGACCACATGCTCAGCTTCGACATCAAGGCAGGCTACCGCCATTTCCGCCTCGCCCCACAGATGAGAGACATGTTTATCTTCCGGTACAACGGGCCTTTCTACCGGTGCGTCGCGCTCCCCTTCGGATGGGGACGGTCGCCCATGTGGTTCACAAGGTTCATGAAACCACTTGTCGAGGCGTTGCGTTTGGCGCACCGGCTGCGGGTGCTACCATACCTGGACGACTTCCTGATCTGTCCCAGCCCGCTGGGCACGGTCGCTTCGCTCGCGGACTGCTTCGCCGCACGCAAGACCATCGAGGCTTAGCTGGAGGATCTTGGTCTGGTCTGGCACCCCACCAAGGGCGAGTGGGTGAGCAGCACGCGCGTGGAGCGCCTCGGCGTCGTCATTGACACGGTGCTGGAAAAGTTCTTCATCGCACCGCGCAAGATCGCCAAGGTGCGCCACATGGCGAAGCACCTGATATTCGAGAGCACGCGCGGCCGTCGCTGGGTGTCAGTGGCGCGTCTGCGCAGCTTCGTCGGGCTCTGTGTCCCCTTGACGCTCGCGATGCCGTTCGCGCGATTCTACACTCGCTCCCTCTACTGGGATATGAACAGCAACGGCGGCGACGTCAGTAACGTTTACCCGGAGCGCGCCAAGGCGCGAGGGCAAAGTGCGCCGCATGCTGCCAGCCTGCAACGCTGCGAAGCAATCCGCCCTCTGGTTTAAAAAGGGCAGCTCGAGGAGGCGCGCGATGTCGTCTCTCCCATCAGGGGATATGGGACCTTCGAACCTGGTGCCAGCTCACCAGTGCCGAGTGCGAGGGTCGCCCGCTCCGCCCGGTCGCGTCGCCAGCGATGACGCTCCATACCGACGCGGCCGATGTCGGGTACCGTGGCACCTTGGGACCGGCTGAGAAGGCCGGTTCTCCGGGGTTGTGGGCAGCTCAAGGCGTGTGGGACTGGCAGTCGCGCGCAGAGAGCATCTCGTATCGAGAGCCTCGCGCCGTGCGCATGCTCCTGACGAAGACGTCGCGGGAACACGAGCCCTCCTTTGGCGCGCGCCTCAGGCACATGGGTGTCAGCACTGTCGGCTTACAGTGCGACAACACCGCGACTGTGCACGTTACCAACGCCATGGTCAGCGCAAGCCGGCTGATGATGAGGGAGTTGCGGCTGCTCAAGCGCGAGCTCCACCGCCTCAAGGTCCACATCGATGCGCGATGGCTCCCGTCCGTCCTAAACAAATACGCCGACGCGCTTTCGCGCAGGTTCCCGCGTGGCGATCTCCGGATACGCCGCTCGCTGCGGCGTTCCGTCGCGGATGGCATGAGGGCGCCCGCGACGGAGTTCCCCTACCGACCATTGGGCGAGAACCCCGTGTTCTTGCGCCGCAAGAGCATGGCCGAGCTGCTGACGCCCTGGGTCATCAGCGAGACGCGAGTGCTGCCCTCCTATCGACCTGCTGCCCGCGACTGTGCAGAAGCTGCGCCACTCGGGATGCCCGGCAGTGCTACTGATGCCGGACTGGCCTGCCCAAGCGTGGCACTCAGCCGCGCTCCAGCTCTCGACGCACGCTCTCCGTCTGCCACACCCGCCTCATATGGCGTGGGACGGAGCCCGCACGCTGAATAAGGAATGGAGCCTGCTGCTCCTGGAGATAAACTTGCCCCCGGATCCCGGCCGTTGGCACGACCTTGGCCCGCTGGAGGAACTCCAGCAGCCGCGGAATACGGCGCCTTCATCTCGGGCGCGCTAACCGAGCGCTACGCAGATGGTCCTCGGGGCTTGCAGCGAGTTACTCGCTTACTACGGGATTTCGGAATGAACTATCGCATCGCCGTCACGAAGTCCTCCAAGTGGAAATGCTACGTGCAATTCTGCGTGGCCGACGGCCTGCATCCCCTGCCTGCTACTGAGGCACACTTGCTAGGCTACATCGGCTGGCTCGCAGAGCAGCGTGAACGGAAACTCCGCGCTGTTTCCCACGCGTCTCTCGCTGGTTACCTTTCCGCGGTGCGCACCACCCACCTCTCTGTCTTAGGTGAGGAGATGCCACCGCATCCTACGGTGAAGGCCGCGTGTCTTGCATACAAGGCGTGGGAGGAGACCGCGTTCCCGGCCGCGAGTCGCCGCCTAGGTCTACCTCCCGATGTTGTCAAGGAAACCTGGGCACTCGGCATGTCCACCGACGACCTGGGTACATTACGAGACGCCTCTATGGTCGTCGTCGCATACTCTCTGTCGGGACTCCTCGACTCTTCCGTCGTTAGCATAGCTACATCCGACGTTCGGCTCACGGCGTCAGGTATCGACGTTCTCCTCAGCTTTGTGAAGGGGAAACCTGCGTCGCGGGAGTCGCCCATCTCTCTTCACTCGTCCGACTGTGGGGACGGGCTCCTCGACCTGCTGCACCGTTGGCGGACCGCCGTGGCACGCACTCGCGGTTCTTCGCGATGCCAGGGGACGCCCCTTCCTAGCGAGCAGGGCTGCTATATGACGCTTTGCTACGCGTGCTTTATCTCGTGCGCCACACAGCACCCGCCGGGTGTCGCTACGGCGCGCATTCTCTGCCGATCAGCGCACATACCGTGCAGGTTCTGCTCGGGATACCGCTGGAGATTGGCATGGCACGGTTCGGATGGGGCCCTCACAGCGAGCCGATGGCGAAGTTGTACTTTGACCGCACGATCAGATTGTGTCCCGCCTCACTATGGTTCTTCGGGGACAGCAGAGTGCGCAGCTTGTGACATCTCTGACTGCAGTCCCGGTTTCCAGTGGCCTTGACGGCCACCCGCACCTTGTTTGCGTATGGGCGCCTGCGTTGACGCACCTACATTTAGTCTTTCGTCGTGTGGAAAGGGTTTTCATGGATGAAAAAATTTCCTCACGCATAGCGATTCGAGGCCAGCGGTGGTCCGCTGTAGGGACCGACCGGGCCGCTCGCGTACGGTGCCCTCTCCCTAATTGCACCGGCGTGGCTGTCGGGCGCGCGCGCCCGACAGCGAACGGCGTGCCCTCTCCTTAATTACGCCGGCGGCGCGCGCGCCTAACAGCGAACGGCATGCTTTTCTCTTCCCCACCCACCCACTACCTTCTGCATACTTTCGACCAGCCACTCTCTTCGGTGTATTCTACTTTACGGGTCCTTGTCTACTTTACGAGCGGTCCTGGCCGAGTAAGGTGATTCCGTACCCGCTCAGGCCCACCTTGTCAATAAACAAACACTTTTCTAATGTGAAAAATCTCCAGGGAAACAACCTGCCAGGCGTGTACTTCATGTCTTCCTGCAGTTGTCTCCGTCCAGATTAATTGTTTACCTCAAAACAGTGCTCCTTGTACAGGCCTTATGAGACCGTCGCCACTCCCTCCCTCGTTGCGACATGAGCACGCGGCCCCTGACACCTCTAGGCCCTTCCCGACTCAAGATCGGCGTCGAATGTCGAAGAGGTCCTCGTCGCGCACCTACACCGCGCACGCTCATTCGCTCCGTTTAGTACCATGCGCTGCCCACTGGCACTCGCTCCCCGTCGTAGAGTGGGGGACGTAGCCCAGCCGCCCACTCTCGTCTTGAAGACTGTGGTACAACTCTCCTCAAACCCTAGCGGGCGAGAGGCTCGGAGGATGAGCCGAGGGAGCTCGCGACGCGAGACATGCAGCGCGCGGTAACCGATCGGACGAGCTCGCGAAAAGGGAGTGGCTCACTGGCCGGTTACGCGCAGTCGCCCCGTGGTGCGTGAACGGGAGCGACCGGTAACGGGTTAGAAGCCAGCGCGCGCGGCGGACAACCGAAAACGGACGTACGTAGGCGCAAAAGGGGCGGGGGCGAGCTTGCCCCAGTTTACTGGTGGGGACGGGTGTCAGGTCTTAACCCCTCAGAGGGACGCCTCGGACACCTGTCCTAGTGTACAGTACCTGCCGCCTAGTGCGTACCAGGTACTGTACGCAATTAAAAAAACTAGCGCCTCAATTCCTAATTACCGCGCGGACGCTGCAGGTACACGTGTGTACTACTGTACACACGCGCTGCTTACAGACTACCGCACGGATGCCACGTGTGCTAGCGTACACGCGTAATACTAGGAAACTACCGCTTGGCCCACACGTGCACTACTGTACACGTACGCCAGATTACGATCACTCGGCACGAGCGCGCTCCCTACACGTGGGCACACCCGCCCATGTGTACACCGTGCACGGCCGCACGGATAATATTCTCCCCGCACGCGCGTCCGTCGTTATACTACAAAGACCTCCCGCGGCCCTGTGTCCCTGGGGGTGTTTACGGATTAGACGGGATTGGATATCGGTCCACACGTGTAATTCATGGCATTTTGGTCGCCACGTGTTATATAATGTATTTTAGCTCACACGTGTAATACATTGCGTTTTTGTCGCACGACAAGATTTTATATAAGCTGTATGGGTGGCCAGCCATACTAGATTCGACCTCCAGAAAATTAGCAAAAATTAAATTAGTTGCTGTATGGCTGGCCATCCATACAGCATTTGTAAATCTTGTCGCGTGACAGCCATTGCATTTCACACAAAAGAACTTGCCTGCACATGCAGGCGTGCGCGATGTACCTCGATACTTTTGAGAGCCCCCGCAGGGCTATGTAGTCCAGAAATCCCCCACTATAACTCAACAAACTTTACTTATATATCCTTTGCCAATATATCGTGGAATCGGCTATGTCTTTAAGCCCCAATGTCACAATGCCCAGTTTACAGTACACTAGGGTGCAGTAATAAGTCTGCAAATAAAATACCCAATGCATTAAACAAGAACACCAACTCAGGGGTCGTGTGCGAAGACCGTTGTACGTAGGAGTTCTCCGCGTAATTGCTTGACAGTGTCAGCCATTAACTCATACATATTGTAATTAGACATTTTGTAGTTAGTAAATAATTAAGGCTAATATTTAAGGATCAATTATTTAACGCACAATGTCTACCATCATCCGGACAATGGTGTTTCGAAACCCCGCGTCCTAAGGACGCGATTTTGTTGCTTGACAGTGTCAGACATTATTTAAACCCCTACTCCCCTAATCCCCTAATTAGAAATATTGTAATTAGGAGCACTCACGGTCAATTGTGTCATGCGTGTAATGCATGCAGTTGGAGTGTGAGTCCGAGTTGCGAACAGCGTTTAGTAAAGCTTGATGATGGATGCAAAATCGAAGAACAATGAACACAAATATGAAACCAATGATTGTCTCCGCACCGCTGCACACACTACATGCCGTACTGTCACTATGTGGGCAGAAAGAAATGTTGGAAGCCTTTATTCACCAGCACCACTTGCCACAAGCAAAAAGTATTGACGAGTCACATCAACGGCAGGAAAATACACCTCATTGACCAAATCTCTTTAACAATGAACTCTGGACGATTCGTGGGTAGGCTGTTCGCTGTGGAGTGACGTGTCTCCCAATCCTAGAAGCAGTCCTTATATAGTCTTCCGTCGGTACTATGATATTTGGAAACGTGTTTCTGCTTTTCTTTTGTTGCAGA
>NW_005179003.1:179727-223667 GCF_000350225.1 Chondrus crispus
ACGATGGTTGAGGTATGATAAGGGAAGGATACTAAGGATACTGAACTACGGTTGGCACTCCGGTGCCGTATTAAGTCGGCGGCGACGGCCGCTCTGTGACCTTGCGCCCTCCCGGGTTGTCGGAATATAGCAAAGTCTAAGAGTCGTTTTCTACTTTGCTCGCCCCTCGGCGTGCGGCCGAGGCTCCGGCGTTGGCGGCCCCTGCCGCCACAGAAGCGGCAGGGCCTAATGGGTGTGACGAAGGAGGGCGGTGTCGGACGAAACTAATGACCACTACGTGGTCTCGGCGTTAGCCGGGATCTACAAGGGTGAGCGCGGTCTGGTAGCCCGAGTAAACTTCATCTTTCTCTAACTCTCTTTGTTTGTCTCGGGACCAGATTGACAGGGGGGTATCAGGGTGGGGGGTTCAGGAGGTGGACACGAGGATGGAGGCGCACAAGAAACCACGGAGGATAGGGTGGTGGGTGAATCTGGGGAAGGGTCATACGTACAAGTATGGGGTACCCAAAACTGAACAGTCACCCCAAAAGTTGAACAAGCGAAAAATCTGCCCTTTTTATTCCAAAATCAAGATTGAGCACCAGAAATGGACATACCTCCTGACTTCAGGTCCAACAAATGGCATAAACGCGTTGTGAAAAATAAAATAAAATCTGACCACGAGCTTTGCCGCCCAAAGTTCGATTGGATACCATACTTTCAAGTTCATCTCAGCACTGCAGCAATGAAGTCGTTCGTGGCAGATAGAATTTGAGATACAACTTTTTTTGAATTTTTTTTGATACTTACTTCGCGTTGACCAATAAAACTGTTGTTCAAGTTTCGAGTGACATTGGGGTCGGGATCGACGACGCTAGCGCTCCCACGTGTTCGGGAATTCTACGTCTACTACTATCCACCATTAAAAAAAGCCACCCCGACCTGGATGGTCAAGGCCATCAGCTTTCTAATGGAAAAAACCCCGACTGAATCGGACAATTTTAAATTTACTTATGGCCTGCTACCTCAGTTCTGTTCAACTTTAGTGGACCGGTACTTGTACGGCAATGCGCGAGAGGGAGAAGCGCTTCTGGTGGAGACGCCGCAGGATAGAGACCCGTGGAGCAGGCCGCGAGTAACAAGAGTGCGTGCACCTGAGGAAAAGCTAACGTCCACGTGTTGCACGTGGATGATCGGGTCATATAAGCTCTGCGTGCTGGGCGACTACTGTAGGAGATGGGGGCTTTGCGGCTAACGTCCGGATGCATGAGGCGGGGCCTCGAAGGTTTGAAGATAACGTCCGAATGCATGAGGCGGCCTTGAAGGTTTCTTAGTCGTCTGTCCGCAGTAAGGACAACGAAAACCCTTCGCAATGGAAGAATTGTAGGAAATTCAAACGTCAGGTCCGCTCTCACTCCTAGAGTTGTTTTCTGTGTGATGAGGTGGAGCTGGTTGATAGATCATGCACACAAAGATGTCGCCTGGCAACGTGCATGAAACAAGACTCTCAAGCTTTCGTAACATCAAAATGAACTCCCCCCCTCCCCCCCAACTACTATGACGCACCATTGCAACACGTCACGAATGCCTGGGGTCGCAAGCGTCTATGGCTTTTCGCTTGGTCATTTAGACCACTACTGTACCATGCAAATAACCACATTAGCCACCGCTGCAACTACTGTACCACTGCATGATCGTGCCATATCAGTGAGTCTACTAGTCTCCAATTGCATGATTGAGGTAGGACAGCCTCAGACCCGTCCTCTCGCCTTCGCGCAATTCTTCCTTTGCGTACAGTTCATGCGCAATGTTTGTTTTGTACAACAGACAGTGCCCACGTCTGCGGTCCTCAGAATTCGATCCGTGATATCTTCCTAGTCCTTTACCCACCCGCTACCCAGTGTAATCCCTTTGTCCGCGTCCCACACCCTCACATTCTCGTCCCAGGATGCAAATATTACATGTCTTCCGTCCGCACTCATGCCAATACTGTGCCCACGTCCGTGTGTCCAGTCAACGAGCCCCCTCCTTGTGCTCCGTCTGGTACGTATGCGGCAACCGCAATGCAGTATGCGTACGTCTCGTTGTCAGAAGATGGACTAACGTTCCATAAAGCCGGGTGATGCATGCAAAACATGAACTGAAGACTTTCATGGCTCCTCTACTGTCGTCCTGACCATGATGCTCCCGCCAAAACTTTCGCACCTTCTTTTGTACTCATTATAAAGCGCATACAGCTGTTGCCACCTGCAGAGCGGCTCGTCTCAGATTACACCGTCGTACACGTCAACTCAGCCCAAAAACATGCGGTCACCATTTTCTTCTTCGGTCACCGCAGCAAGGAACGAACACTGTCCTCTAGCCAGTGAAGCGCGTCTTCCCGGGGAGCACCGTCTTCCGCTTCCCTAACCATATCCAAGTATCTATATACTTCCAAGAGCGGCCTAAGATTGAAGAATACTTTCCTAATCAACCTAAGCAATCCGTCAATGTCAGCTATGTCCATTTCCTGTGCATAGGCCTCTAGGATATCTCGGTTGCACCAGTCAACATCAAACAAAGGATGGCCTGCGAAAGAGCTGTCAAAGTCGAAAAACCGGACCCCTGGACCCTCATCGGCACCCTTCATGATTAGGTTTCCATCGGTCGTGTCGTTGTGTATCAAACAGTTAGGCATTTCAAAATCAATAAGTTCCGTCAGATCATCTTGCACCTTCACCTTGATGCTCGACAGTTTCTGCCTTGCTTCCGTTTCTAGCACGGTCAAAAGCTCCTTACACTGAAAAAGTGAGTTCAAGTTCTCACGCATCCACAGCGGTGAATAACATGGTAGTCCGGCCTCTAACAAATCAGGCAACACCTTTGCGCTTGCGCGGTGCAGACGCACCAGATCTCTTACTCCCTGCTTACACGCTTCATCCTCCAATCCACAGAAGCTAGTCTCGTCACCGTGGTCCACAAGGATCATTTGACGACGTTCCACGTCTGCGAATAACGGCTTGGCGACAAGATCAGGAACAACGCTAGACATTATTGACGTGACTCCAGCATCGTTCGACGTGGATGTACTGCATTTAAGGTAGTAATCACTCTCATTCGTCTTGATCCTTAGCACAGCTCCTCTGGATGACGCACGGATCTGAACCAATTCCCCCATCACATGCACATTGTGTCCATGCAATATTTCGCGTACCTTTCGAAGCGTTTCTTGATACCATCCAACAGAGGCCCAAGGCACCCGTCTAGGCGGCGAAACGTTGGCTACGGTCTGTTCCAGTTCTCGCCGAATCGCTTGCTCCGCTCCTTTCTCCGAGTGCGACACATGGACGACACCTGCTCTGTGATCATTGGTGATGGCTACCCAACTGCATCCAGAAGGCACTTCTTGAGACTTGTCATAGCACTGAGCAACGAGAATAGCGCGGACCATAGTAGCTGAAAGATTAGACGTTTCAACGGACAAATACTCAGAATAACAATGTCGAAGAACAAGAAACGGAAATTCGATACCAATGACTGTCTTGACAGCGCTGCACACATCCTGTATCGAGCTGTCACCTACGTCGTCAGAGAGAAATCCCGGAAGCCTCCACTGATCAGGACCAC
Source organism: Chondrus crispus (assembly GCF_000350225.1). NCBI lineage: Eukaryota > Rhodophyta > Florideophyceae > Gigartinales > Gigartinaceae > Chondrus > Chondrus crispus. Next base: position 183,313 of record NW_005179003.1, read on the forward strand.
TTGCCACAAGCAAAACGTATTGATGGCTCACATCAAACGTAAGAAGTTGCACCTCATTGACCAAATCCCTTTCACAGCGTGCTCTGGACGACTCGTAGATAGGCTGTTCGCTGCGGAGTGACATCTCTTCCGATCGTAGAAGCGATCTTGCGCGCTCGTTTTGTCGTGGTTGAGATATTTTCCGTTGAAGCCTTCAAGGTCAAGCGTGTACCAGATCGCAATTGACCTCACCGTCCGAAGTTGGACAAGTCATGGACCAAATGAGCCTCGTTGTATACGCGGGTGCGTAAATTTTGAATTCTTTTCATAGCGCAAAAAGCGGCCTCATTTTTGCGCATTTAGGCATGTCATTTTTTGCGTGAGCCCACTACACGTAGTGCGATTTTAGGATTTCAGGAAGCGCCCACTGTGACACCACCCATTCCGCACGCGTCGAGCTGTCCCGTTTGCAATCTGTCATCCTTGTCTCGATGCTCGACCTTCGATGACTACGTTGCCAACCAAGTCTTGACGCTCAACGTCCTACCCGACCATGGCCATGTATCTGCTTTGGCCATGCAAGTGCGTATTCGCCGGTTCCATACGCGAACGTTCTCCTGCACCATGATCGTCGATATTTTGGAGGAAGAACGGCCGTCAGCGGCGGGCGGCATCGCTTTCCTAAAGCTTTTCGACCGACGTTTTGCTGATGGCCTCCGGCGTAACAACGCCATCGAGCCATGGACGAAGCGCATGGAAGAGGCGTACATCGAATCGGTCTAGAGCGGCGCAATCTACAGTTACCTGCATGATCTCACCCACATTGACCTTTTCGAGGAAAGCAGACGGAAAGACTGGGATGACGCTCAGAGCGAGGCTTTTCTCGCCCACAAGCTTCTCCGCCAGTACAATGCCGAGATTTCCCTCTATAACGGGCTGCGCGATCAACAGGGTAGTGTCATCCCGAAAGTTTTGCGGCGGTCGATATCGATCTGGAGCTTGCAACGTCGAGCGGTACCCCAAATCGCTGCGGCAGCGGGGACTTTGAGCCTTCCGAGTGAAAGGCATCCTGCTCGAGTACACAGACGGCTGCAACCTACTGGACATAGTCGATCACTTTCCGCGCTCGAGTTGGCAGGACATTGTCAATCAAGCCATTGCGATTGTCGGCATCATGAACGATCGCAACATACTAAATACTGACGTGAGGCCCGAGAACTTTCTGGTTTGTACCAATCCAGATGGTCGCCGCCATCCCTATTCTAAGGTGTTTATGATTGACTTTGGAATGAGCCGGTTTCGCGGGCCTGATGAGTCGGACGCAGAGTGGGGACCGGCCAAGCATGGCGAGGACGAGGAATGCGCTGTTGGCATCATCATGAAAAGTGTGTTGAGCAATCACGGCTTCGAGGTGCCCTACGAGCCTTCATCGAAGTATTATGAGTGGGCTGAGACGGAAGATACGGAGAACATTTTTTATGAGTATGCGATCAAAACTGAGGTCAGTCCAGGTGTGGTCGTCTACTCCCTGCCGCCGGAGGAGAACGCAGAGGGACATCATCAGTCATTGTATAGTACTCGGAGCATGTGAATGTTACTGGGCGCACGGCGAGGAACGAAGGAAAGGATTCAAATTTGCATCCAGACGCTTGTTGTCGCGATGCCTCGAGAAGCTACTGGAAAAGGGCACAGAGGGTGCCGACACGAATGCAGTTCGGGCTGCAGAGGTTTACGAAAACGCAATTGACAAAAACGACGTCAGTGCGATGGTAGCTCTCGGCTTGCTGTTGGAAAAGGGCGCAGAGGGTGTCGAGAAGAACGCGGCTCGCGCAGTAGAGTTGTACGAATGTGCGATCGAAGTAGACCAGAGTGTTGACGCGATGTACAAGCTTGGTAACCTCATGAGGGATGGGAGCGACAGAGTTGAGAAGGATGAAGCGCGGGCTGACAAACTATACGGGAGGGCGATTGAGAAACACGATGATGCTCATTCTATGTTCAATCTCGGCAACCTGCTAACATATGATGCGGAACGAATCGAGAGAAACGCGGCGCGTGGCATAGAAAAGTTCGAGCGGGCGATCGAGAAGGGTAATGATGTCGATTCAATGGTCCATCTTGGTCTCCTCCTGCACAAGGGCGTAGAGGGAGTCGAGAAGAATATGGTTCGCGCCGTTAAGCTGTACGAGCGGGCGATCGCGGAGGGCAATGACATCGATGCGATGGTGCATCTGGGCCTCCTGCTGCAGGACGGCGCGGAGGGGGTCGAGAAGAACGGGGTTCGCGCCTCAGAGCTGTACGAGATTGCGATCGACAGGAGGGACGATGTGCATACATTGGGCAATCTCGGTCTGCTGCTGCACCACGACGCGGAAGGAGTGGAAAAGGACGAGGTCCGCGCACTGGAGCTGTACGAGCGTGCGATCGAGAAATCACGCAACGGTAACGCTAAGTTGAATCTTGCTCTCCCCCTGAAGGATGGAGGAGACAGAGAACGCTACGCGGGCTGTGAAGCTGCTTGAGGGTGCGCTTGAGGAAGACGGTAAGGTTGACGCGATGGTGCATCTTGGCACGCCGATGCAGCACGGAGCGGACAGGGTGGGGCGTAACATAGGGCAGGCGGCACGGCTTTACGACATGGCGGTTGAGAAAGACGAGAACAACGGAATGGCTCTCGCAACCTAGAAGTCCTGCAAAGGGCCGGGCTGGGTGACAGGACCGGGGCCGTGAGACGGCTGCATGGGTGATTTCGTCCCTAACATCAAGTGCGTTCACGGCTCGGGAAGCATGTGGCGGGGGGTTGAAGCAAAGACGCGAGAACGATCCCCATGGACAAAATTATACCTACAGAGGTCACGTTCTCCAAGAAAATTTGTTCCTCCTCGCCGAATCGTCCGAAACTCGTGAAGTTCAATACTTATGGCATCGTAACACGTGTCCGCTACACGTGTTCGTTTTGGGCTTCAATTGACGCCCCAATCAATTAAGCTAATTTGCTCCTCAAAGAATTATGGGCTGTGAGTGTGCAAAGATACCCTTGTTGATTACAGTGTGGTGACGTGAAGCTGGTTGATACTGTAGATCACAGATACAAAGATATGGACTGGCAACGTCCATGAAACAAGACTCAAGCATTCGCATCATCAAAATGAACCCCACCCCCCTCAACTACCATGACGCACCATTGCAACACAACACAAATACATGGAGTGGCAAGCGTCTACGGCTTTTCGCGATTTAGACCACTACCTTCATGGAAGCAACCGGATTAGCCACCACTGCAACTACAACTGCGTGATCGTGCCATATCAGTGAGTCTACTGTAGTCTCCACTCGAGCCAGGACAGCTTCAGACCCCGTCCTCTCGCCTTCGCGCAACTTTTCTCTTCCGTGGAGTTATTTACCATGTTTCTCCTGTACGCGAAACATTGCCCATATCTGCCGTCCCCAGAATTCGATCCGTGATGTCTTGCCAGTCCTCTACCCACTCGCAACGAAGGTTGATCCATCTATCCACGTCCCACATCCGCACGGTCTCGTCCCAGGATGCAGATACCACATGTCTTCCGCCCACACTCATCCCAACGCTGCGCCCCCTATCCCTGTGTCCAGTGAACGCGCCCCTCCTTGTCCTCTGTCCACTACGAATCCGGCGATCGCGGTGCAGTGTGTGTATGTCTCGTTACCAGAAGATGGACCATCGTTTCATAAAGCCGGGTGATGACATGCAAAACGAGAACCGGACACTTTCAGGCCTCTACTGTCGTCCTGACGTTGATGTTCCCGCCAAACCTTTCGCACTTTCTTTATACTCATTATGAAGCGCATAGAGCTGATGCCAACTGCAGAACCACTCGTCCTAGACTACAACGTTGTACACGTTAACTCAGTCCAAAAATACGTGCTCACCCTTTCCTTCTTCGGTCACATCAGCAAGTAACGGACACTTTTCTCCAGCCACTGAAGGGCGTCTTCCCGGGGAGCACCGTCTTCCGCTTCCCTAACCATGTCCAAGTATCTATATGCTCGCACGAGATCTGAAAGATAAGAGGTTTTGTTGATCACACTATACAATCCATCAATGTCAGCTATGTCCATTTCCTGTGCATAGACCTCCAAAAATTCCCGGTTGCACCAGTGCACATCAAACAAAGGATGGCTTGCGAAAGAGCTGTCAAAGTCAAAAAACCGGAACCCTGGACCCTCATCGGTGCTCTTCCTGGTTAGGTTCCCTTCCAACTGGTCATTGTGTATCAAACAATTAGGCATTTCCCAACTAATAAGTTCCGTCAGGTATTCTTGCAGCTTGACCTTGGTGTTGGACAGCTTCTGGCTTGGTTCCGTTTCCCGCACAGACAAAAGCTCCTTAGATTGAAAAAGTGAGGTCAAGTTCTCACGCATCCACAGCGGTGAATAACATGGTAGCCCGGCCTGCAACAAATCGGGCAACACATTCGTGTTTGCGCGGTGTAGACGCACCGTATCTCTTACCACCTGCTTACGCCCTTCAAGTTCTAATGTAAACATGCCAGTCTCGTCAACGTGGTCGGCAAGGATCATTTGACGACTTTCCACGTCTGCAAACAACGGCTTGGCGACAAGATCAGGAACAACGCTTGATATTATTGACGTCACTCCAGCATCGTTCGACGTGGATGGGCTGCATTTTAGGTAGTAATCACCCTCATTCGTCTTGATCTTTAGCACGGCTCCTCTGTATGACGTACGGATCTGAACCAGATCCCCTATCACATGCAAATTGTGTCCACGCAATATTTCGCGCACTTCTCGAAGCGTTTCATGGTGCCATTCGACAGAGGCCCAAGGCACCCGTCGAGGCGGCAAAACGTTGGCTGCGGCCTGTTTTAGTTCTCGTCGAATAGCTTGCTCCGCTCCTTTCTCCGAGTGCGAGACATGGACGACACCCGCTCCGTGATTATCGGTGATGGCCACCCAACTGCATCCAGAAGGCACTCGTTCAGATTTCTCACGGCACCCAACAACGATAATACCGCGGCTTCCCGAGTCTGAATGATCATCGGTTTCAACGGACCACTCTTCAAAGTAACAATCTCGGAGAACAATGAAAGGAAATTCTATACCAATACTGTCTTAGCAGCGCTGCACACATCATGTGTCGGGGTGACATCTATCGTGTCAGAAAGAAATCCCGGAAGCCTCCATTCATTAGGACCGTTTGCCACAAGCAAAACGTATCGATTGCTCACATCAAAGGTGAGAAGTTGCACCTCATTGACCGAATCCCTTTCACAGCGTGCCCTGGACGACTCGTAGATAGGCTGCTCGCTGCGGAACATGTGTTCCAATCCTGGGAGCAATCTTGCGTGCCCTTTCCGTCGCGCTTGTGATATTTTCCAATAAAATCAACGAATGTGTTCGTTGTCGTAGAGCGCGTTGAGAGAGTTTGCGTTTGTACAAGGCGATCGCAGACTTTTGCGTAATGTTCGTATTGTACAAGATGGCAAGGGACGCTACCATGTGAAAAGTGAGAAGCAAGGCCTGGATCAAAAAGATCTCATCGCAAAAATCAGCCTGTTAAGACACGCCCTGATGCCTTGCCCGGTGATGAATCGTAATCCTCATGGGGGGGTCTTTACTCGTCGTCGCCGTCTCGTGGGTCTAAGTACCGCTGGTGACAGACTGTAATGCTGACAGTCTGTCCTTGCGGTCGGTCACTCGCGCACCTGTCAGCGTCTGATGAAGAGAGTTGCGGTCCGTCAGTCCCGGGGGACGCTGAGGGGTGCGCGTGAAGGATGTGCCGGGGTGCGCTTTCGGGTCGGGGCTGCGGGGTTCATGTAGTTGGATGATTTTGCAGATTTCTTGAAAGCGGATGGGTCCGAGCGCTTTTGTGAATAGGTCTGCTGGGTTGCCCGCGGATGGGATGTGATGCGCGGTGATAGCGGCACCTTGGATGTGATGTTGAAGGTGGTGGTGCCTGACATCGATGAGCTTTCTATGTTTAGTTCTGGCGTCAGTTCCCGCGGGACGATACGTTTTTGGCACATGTCAGGATCGATACGTAATGACAAAAAACGTATCGTCCAGGCCTGATTCGACGTATGTGCGATTTTGGTACTGTCTACGGTATATGGCCCAAAACGTATCGTGCCGGGCGGTTTTAACGGCGACAGTTTTCTGGTGGGACGATACGTTTTAGGCCGATTTACACGGCGGCACCCCCATACGCGCTGTATTGGCAACATTGCTGTTGGGAATTTCTGACTAAAATTTTGCCGACGGCGGCGCACAGCCAATAAAATGTCAGGGCGCAAAATTTAGTTTTTGCCGTGTGCGATTAGAGGCGCATGAGCAATGATATTAACTTCATATTTTATCACGTACCGTGTCCCTCGTCTGACAAGATTGTCAGATGCCCAAAACGTATCGTGCTGGGTGGGGCAATTACAGCAGGCAGATTTAGTGGCAGGGCCTTATACTGCACTGACGGCGTCGCAGTGCGCATGTACGAGTTACACAATAAGGCGGCGTAATTTATGTCCTGAACATCAAAGCTTTCTAAGTTATTTACTGCGCGAAATTGAAAAGCGCCGTATGCAGGTTTCGATGATCGTTGCCTCAACGACGCATTTTGGACGGGTGTGTCAGAGATGCGTTGGGGAGGGATGCGCGCACGATGCGTTCTGGAGAGGTGCGTCTAGGATGCGAGCTGAGGGGGTGCGAGAATGATGCGTTGGAAGGGGTGCCAGAATGCTACGTTGGAGAGGGGTGTGCTCGTGATGTGTTCTATAGGGGTGCGCTCATCATTCGTTTGAGAGGGATGCCAGAATGATACGTTCGAGAGGGGTGCGCCCACGACGCGTTCTAAGGGGGTGCGAGATTGATGCGTTCGGGAGGGGTGCGCCCATGATGCGGTCTGGAGGGGCGCGAGAACAATGCATTTTGGAAGGGTGCGAGAATAATACGTTCGGGAGGGGTGCGCCCACGATGCGTTCTGAAGGGGTGCCAGAATGATACGTTCGAGAGGGGTGCGCCCATGATGCGTTCTGGAGGGGCGCGAGAACGATGCGTTTTGGAAAGGTGCGAGAATGATACTTTGGAGAGGGCTACTCGCAAGACGCGTCTTGCAAGGGGCCTGAACGGTGCGTTTGCATGTTTCTTTTCTGTTTCAGCTACTTCTGTAGTAGATGGCCGTTACGAAAGCACAAGTGTAAATTTTGTGGGGTTGGTTGTGTAGTGGAGAAACAGCAAAACGGCACAATTGGTGAGCATAGCAGTTGGATATGGCGCGACGTAGAAGATGTATAAATGAATGATTCAACAAAAACGGCGGGTAGTGATCGCACGGGCACATGGAAATGTGAGGATCGCTGTGACATGTGAATGGTTCCGTTTTCGAGAAGATTGAAGCTTTCTATCGTTGAGAGTTTATTGAAAATGTGGTCCTAATACTGCAGTATGTGGATATCGAAAACTACTGGCAGTCCAGTTGGAGAAGACCTTGATGTATGGCCCAAGCCAGTGGGAGCCATATTGTCAGAGGCATATCGTCGTTATTCTCGTCAGCGGACTCTATGGATGCATCCGAGAAGATGACGGCTAAGTCCTTCTCAGTGACCCGGGCCGGGCGGTCACGGAGAACGGAGTTGAAGCGGCAAAGGATTTCGGAAGGGAACAGGTTTTCAGCGATCTGTTGCTGGAAAGACTTCATTCGCCAAAGGTTCCAGGCGAGTGATATCATAGGACGTATATCGCAACGACCGTATTGGCCGAATGTGGGGTGAAGTGGTTGGCCAAGGCAGTGCGAGAGGCGGCAATCAAAGCACTTGAGAGGGACTTTTCTTGGGACGGGGCAAGACGGGACGAAATGGGTCGTAGAGAAACAGGCATAGCAGCTTCTTTCTATGAATGGACAGTCATTCTGAGGATGTTCCGTACCGGAACGGCGGGGAGAAGCGTGGCATAAGAGACACGTCGTCTTGGTTAGGAAGAGGAATTGAGTTACTAAATGAACCGTGGATTCGGTGTCAATTGCCTGGAAGTGACTAAATGGCAACGATAGGGGAGGTGACGGGGAAGGCAAAGGGTTTGTGGGAACATTAGGTTGGGTTTGGCGCGCCATACTGGGAGAAGTTCGTAAGCTCTTGAATGAATTTCTTCCCGATGGTGGAAGTGATGCGGGCCGTTTGCCCGAAAGGACTTGCTTCAAAGATGGTGACGCCGTCGGAAGTGACCGTGGACGGACTGGAAATGGTGCTTGCTGCATTGAAGGTGATGCTGAAGGCAGCAAGCGTTCACTTGATTGTTGTGGGGAGAAGCTAAGGATTCTTCGAACTGGAGGGGCTGGAGGGGGGTTGGTTGGAGCGGATTGCTCAAGCAAGAGAAGCATTTCATCGAAGTTGTGCTGCGTGGATGTGGTGGCTCCGATTTGGTTTTGCCGTTGAGGCTCGAGATGGTTTTGATTTTGATCTTGATGTGGACGTGGCAACTGCGATTGCGATGGTGTGGTGGGAAGCGAATGTTGCTGAGACTGGGATTGCGAATTTGCATCCCAAGGTCTAGAGGTATCCGGTGTGTGAAATTGTGAACTCTGAGGGGTGTGCGGTGCATTAGTTGGCTGGGAGGGGAACATAGATCTGCAAACATCGCACCAGACTGCGTGCTTTTCGAAGCGACAGACACCAGAGACTTGGCCATCCATGGCTGTGTAAAGTGCATCTTTGCGGCAATCCGTGGTATTGAGGACCCAATTCATCATCTCGTTTCGGTTCGTTACTGCGAGATCATTTTGGTCAATGTTGCCCTTTTTGAGAAGGGAGGTTTCGAAGCTCTTATTGTACTGGGTTGAGTTTAGGACGAAGACGAATGCGTGGTGTCCGTCGCGTCCAGACCGGCCACTCTCCTGTGCAAAGTCGACGAGGCTTCTTGCGGCGCCAAGATGAACTGTTGCTCGAACATCTGGAACATCTATTCCGGTACCGAAGGCGGACGTACAAACCATAATACGGAACAGAGTTGAAGGTACGAGGTCCTTGGTTGTTATGATGTCGTAGAGCTCTTCGTTTGCTGTCCAGTCGTTGTGGGCCTTTTCGCGAGCTTCTTTAGTGAGGCCGGCATGATATATGAGCGGCTCGACTGCGATGCGTTGATTGGAGTGGGCAACACTTCCTTGTGCATATGCGGCCGTCAGGGCTTTGTGGAGAGAAGTTGTTTCTTGGCGCGTCAGGGCGAAAGCGATGATTCTATATATTTTGGGCAACGGCTTTGGGGCGTTGGTGCAATCGAGGAAGTGCTGATGCAGAAAGCTTACTGCATTCATCTTCATGACTTCTTGTGCGGTGGCAAAGGAGCCTTCAGGAGTGCGAGTGTTTAGGCCCGGGTCAGAGTCGTCACTGAAGGTATGAACAACAAACTCGAGATTCCTTCTTTGAGAAGGCATTGAGAAAAGGAAGGCTGTGTTAATGCCGTGGCGCTCTAGAATGATTCTTCTCTCGCAGGGTGGGACGGTGGCACTGAGGAGTACACGAGGGACTGACTTTGGGATGATAGAAAGGGATCGACGCAAAAACTTCAATTCAGGGCGGAAATGATGCCACATGGCTGTGAGATGAGCCTCATCAATGACTACTCGAGCGAGCCTGTTAGTATCCATAAGTCGAACAACCAGCTCTTTGAAAGACGGCCGCGACAACTGTTCGGCCGTGAAGATGTACAGGTCGGCAAATTCCAGTGATCCTTGTCCATTCGCGCAATGTGATGCGAGTAGGGCGAAGTTTGTCGCGCGCCTCATGTACTCCGATACAAGGGCCTTGAGGGGAACGACTACGATAGTGGACTTGATATTCTTTTCCATGAAAGCTGGTAGAAGGACTGCCATAGACTTGCCTGATGCGGTGGGAATCAGTACGAGGGAGTTGTTCTGCGACGCGGACACAGTGGCTGTGACAGCAAACTGCGTTTGAGACATGAATTCCGCAGATTTAGAACGTGTGGCCTTTTTGAGAGCGGACAGTAGAGGCCTGACGAGGGGAGGGAGGATATGGTTCGGGGGGTTATCGAGGCGAATACTGTGATTGGAGTGGGACCCTACAGAGAAAGTGTTGGGGAATTTGAGAGCAGAGGGGTTTGGCTGCAGTTGTTGCAGTTCGTTTGCTGTGCTTCCGTTGAGAGCATGAAGGAGGGGTTTCGGTTGATGAACCTGGAAGACAGGCTGCGGCTCATGTTGGGATAGCGAGGTCACTCGAGACTGGAGTTGCTGTGAATGTTGGAGGGGGAGCGGTTGTGAAGAAGTGCGGTCACTATAAATGACGGCAGCTTCAGATGGCGGTGCCATTCATGGGAGAATTGGCGGTGCTTTGTTAGCGTGGCGGCGGGACAGTCGGGCATTAGCGAGGTAGTTCGTCCGTAGTGTTTGTGGGCGATAGAGGAGGTATGCGCAGCTTGTTGGTGTCCGGCTGTGGTGTGTTCTGCCAATATGTCATTCATGCTGCTGTGGAGCTTATTCTGACATATAAGCGGAACCATTCCACTGGTGAACTGCCTGTAATCCTTGAAGGAGATGTGAATGCTTCTGGATTGCAGGGCAGTCCTGATGACCTTTGTGACACGTGCAGGTGAGAAACGTTGGCCGTTGTTGGCGAATAAGAATGTCCAATGGGTTCTCATGGCTTCGTCACCATGGAGAGCTCTGACCATTTCGCATTCCAAGGGGCGAATGACCGACAAGTATGAGATCATTCGGAACGAAGTTTGCTTGTCGGGAAATCGGTACACCGCGCGGTTGTAACCGAGCGCGGCCCTTGACTTGCAGTAGCCAGGGTTGAACAAAATTTCGGAGTTGTGGCCGATGAAGATGTTCCGGATGTTGTTCTCCCCATTTTGTAGCCTATAAGTGCATATCTCGGTTGCTCGACCGGGAGATCCGGACGAAAAATGCATCATAGCAAGTAGGGAGTCTTGGATGATTTGGCAATGAGCGAGAAACTGCAAGACTCCTGTTTTCGTCATTCGAACACCAGCGACTTGAATTTCTCGGTCTTGGCCAGAGGAAGCAGTAGAGGTAGGGGATGGGCCAAGACCGGATGCCTCATCTTGTGTAGGAACTCTGCGCGGAAAGGAACATGTGGGGTGGACGCAAGGTGTGCGATGGAGGTAATCGGACGATGGATTCATTAGAGCATGAAGGAGATGGGCAACGTGGCCTGCACCCAGGAAGCGTGGTGAGTGAGGGAGGAGAGAAAGGAAAAGCCAGGAGCGCGGTTCGTGGGGTCGTCACGCAGAGATAAAACGAGTCGTTGGAAATCAGGAGGAAGCTCGGCCCCCAGAAGACAGTGTTCGTAGAAGAACTTGTCGAAAGTCTTGTGTTGGTTTGTGATGATCGTCCCCAAAAGAGGCATGGAGAGGTGGTGAGATTTGATTATGCCACAAGGGTGTTGCTTGTGAATGGCACAGACGGCGAAAGAGATTGGACCTTCCTCATGTTTTATGATTCGCATGATGACATCCAAAGTTTTTCGTATGAATGTAGCGGCAGTGTTGGCATCTTGATCGACGGTTGCGATGATGGCAGCAGCTGGATCTTGGTGGTTCTCGTTGAGATGGGCGGCCGGAAGGGGCGTTTCTGCTACTCGGCGGAGTTCTTGAATCGCTGTCACGGAAACAGCGTATTGGAGGGCGGCAAGAATGTGACTCATGTCACCGGCTTCGGCGAGTCTGAGGGTCGGGGAAGTCTCGGCGAAGAGTGGGGCGGAACTTGCAACGACGGTAGCGGCGACAACAAAGTTACGAACGGCCAAGTTGGTGAGGAGGTCGACATGCCTGAGCCGGACGAGGAGCAAGCTTTTCATGGCATCGTGAAGGCGACTGTGTAAGGCGTGGGAGAGAGTTTCACCTGGGGTCTCGTGGAGAGATGTGCGATTGAGCTCATGAAAGAAGGCGTCGATCACGACGGAAGTCTGTTCATTACGGGAAAAGTCGGCGTCCCGTGTCTGATGAGTGAAGAAGAGGAGGCGGGCAACATGACTAGCATATCTTCGTTCTGCCACGGATTGAACCCGTCGGAAGGGCGTAGTGCCGTGGAGGTTTATCGCTTGACGAAATCCATGCGTGACGTCCCTGACGACCTTGGCGATACTTTGAAAGTATAGATGGACGCAGGTTGCAACCGTGGATAAAGTTGCTTGAACGTCCTCCGTCGTGACGGCACCCGTGAGTTGAGCTGCCTTCTCACGGCGTAAAGGCAGAGCGTCGAGGGCTTCATCAAAGTCGGTGATCGACAGGAATGTGTTGCGGAGGGCGATGCCGGAGTCTGCGTCATTTTCCTCCAATTCGGTATGAGATCGTCGACCCGGGGCCAGGTCCGAACTGGAACACGTTAGACGGGCCAGTACGTCGGCGGCACATTTGTGGAGCTCATAAGACGGGGAGTTGGGGTCTGGAGTGATGAGGTCTAGAGTTGAGTCGGTTGTTGTGTCCATGGGGAGGGGTGACGACACCGGGGCGGATTGGATGGGATCTTCTTCTTCTGAGTCAGGAATGCCGACGGGGACTTGGGAGACGGTGACCATTTCCCCGATTGGCTCTTCGGCCGTAACGGGAAAGTATTTGGTCTTGGCACCACTAAACAGAGACTGGGCGCGAACAGCACCGCGGCCAATGATTTGATCAACCTCGGTCGGCGAGGGGTTTCCGGGTGCATCAGGCGGGTGGACGGAGTTCATATGTTGTCGAAGCCGTTTCGGGGTGCCCTTGGAGAGCTTGCAAAGAGGACAGAAGTAGACTAATTTGCAAGTGAATCCTTGAAGCGGGGGGAGGCTCTTGATCGGAAGAGTGATTGCCGGATCGGGGAGGAATTGGGGAGCCTGCAGGTAGTCGGAAAGGAGCGGAGAATCGGAAACAGAGGTACGGTGGAAGGAGAGGGCTTCTTCTGCGAGTCTAGAGCGCTGTGCGGCCTGGGGAGTAGGGATGTTGTGAACGTGGCGCAAGTGGTCGCTGAAGGCCCTTGCGCTGGGGGACCCGCTCTTGCAATCGACGCAGACAAGGATGAGGGGGATGGAATGGAAGCCAACAGACAAGGACGTAGGTGCGAGATGCAGTGGCACCCGAGGATCGTTGCGGACGAAAGCGGCGGCATGCGATGGCGTAGTCATTGCGCGTGAAGTCGGGAGAGAGCGGGAAAGGAGGCGAGAGGTGAGGGGTTTCGGGGATGCGAAACGCTGGGGAAGAAGAGAAGAGGGAAAGAGAGAGAGCGGGGGGTCAGTGAGTACGAGAACCCTGTATATGTGAACATTGCGTCGAAATAAGACCTGCGAGGGGCTCATACTGAGTAGGAGAACGGGGAGCCTGGGTAGCACAGAAAGGAAGGGTTGACGTTCCGATACGTGGTGAAGTTCTACGATGATGTGGAGAATTTGGCATAGTTACAGTAGTAGTGGGTGTCAAGGAAGTAGGGCATGCAATTAAGGGTGATTACGTGAGTTAGGGAAACACGTCGTTGTATGGCGTCAGAAGGGAATGGGGATGTGAATTTGATCTGTGATTTGCCAGAGTCTGAATGAGGTGCAGGTTGAGCAATTTTGATTTTGGTTGAAGTTATGAGTGTGCATCTCGAATTTGAGATTAGGGGGAGGAGGGGGATTACGGGAACACAGTTGTCCGTGTACATTCCTAACAGTGGGGGCCGGTGGCTGTATACTTCCAAAAAATTCTTCGACCGACTTTCCTACGCTGACGGCTTCCCAAGTCCAGGAAAATTCTAACTAATTGAAAACTCAATATTAACATTAAATATATAATGATTACAACATGCGCTAATTAGTAACGAAAGGAAGACACTGGTTACTATTCAACCACCAGGCCGGACTTGCGTAAATGTATTCAAAATCCCAATATTCTGAGAAACTCACCTCGGTAAGAAACACGGGGTACAGAGTAAAGTCTCGATATCGTGAACCGAAATGTGGCGCTTGCGAGCAGCCCATTGAGTTTGCCTTACCGAGGCAGTTCACGGCGGCGGAACTGCTCGTGTACACGTGTACCCGTTTTACCGGTACAGTATGATTTGGACCACACCGGTGGAGACGCTCTTAGAGCGTCTCCACCAATGCCGATGATACGGTCACAGGAACACAAACTCACTTTCCTTGACTCTGTCCATCGACGGGCAACGTCGACGGGCATCGTCGACGGGCGCAATTCCATATCTAGACCACTTCACATTGTGCTCCAGCCTTCCTTTTCTTTTAATTCTGCCACATCCAGAGTCTATATCAGAAGAGTCAGCTCTCGGTCAAGCCATTGATCTTGGATTAGGGGATTTTGCGGCATTTACTGGCATTGAGCAAGATCAATTTAACGGTGATTCAGATAGTGAGGACGATCGCTCTACTGTGCCAGCGAAAGACCGGACAGGACGCAAACCGTCGCTTGCTCGGTATCGCGGAACATTAGAAGCTCTATCTAACGAACTCAGTTGTATTATGACGGACGCGAATCTAGTTCAATCGGGGCTGCCTTCGAGCATCAAGTCACTTCTGTATGAGGAACAAAGCTGCGTAAGGAGGCTTCAGCGTTCGAATCTGAGGCAAAATCGTATGGATGGCTTCTGTAGTCGTTGATGGTTCGTTTCTAGTGCGCATTTCGGCCTCGATAAAGTGAACTCTGGGGTTTTCATGTTTTTGTATGTTCATGGTATCGCGTAGTTCATTCTATAGAGTCTAGTTCACGTTAGAAATACGAAAACGTTGATTCTGGGCCAAAAAAGCGGGGTGGCGCCTCCCTCATAGTCCTCCGCTTCAGTGTACCGAGACAGTTCATCATATCAGGTACGCAGCTTATCGAGACTTTACTCTGTAGTTTTGATAGCGAGGGACTACTGTAGTGGCTATTATGTTGGTCGGGCTACTCTTTTGCTGCGGTTATGTACTGCCACAAGAGCGCGCCAGGGACTTACCCGTCTTACATGGACGCACCCGCCATAGCGTAGCGAATCATCTTCATGTCCACCGTAATCACATAATCTCAAACCTGGTCTGGAAGTGCAGGAAATTGCTTTTTTATTGTTAGGACCCTGTCAGTATTGGAACTTTACATGGAATCCCCACCGTTACCGTTGCTGTGGTAGACGAAGCCCTCTATACCGTAGCCTACGAAAATTTCAGATCCTGGACTGATTAGGGTCTGTGCTTCCACGACCAAAATAGTGGGCTGGACTAATTGGGACGGATGAGTGGGAGCTTGCGGTGCCATTAACCTTGCGTTTTGTGGGCGGGGAAACAGCAGCTGCCCCTGTCTGTGTGCTTCGAATTCTTCGTCGTCGTGGTGATAGCGCGCGTCGTTGATGTAACCACCCATTGCGAATGGTGTAGGGACAACGCATATTGCCTTTCGACCGTTCAGCAGGTCCTTGACGGCGTTGAATCCGTGTCCGCGTATGTTCACTTGCAGCGCATATTTGTTGTAGCGATGTATGTCTACCCCGAGTACACCTTTGCCATCTGCCTGCGCTTTCCGAGATCGTGGTATACCAACGTACCAAAGTACGAACAGATTAGGTCCCCCTTCTGAAAAGTCTTCTGAAAAGTCTTTGCCGCAAATACACCCTGACCAGCCATTTGGTGCTTGATGGTTGAGGTTGCGACGAACAAACCGTTGGCAGCTGCATCAATCTGCAAAAGTTGTTTCGTGTCTGATTGTTCAAGCAGGCCTTGGTATTGACGGGGCCATTCATGGAATGGCTTGTTCATGCAGTCAATCAGGAATCCTCGATTATCCCAAGTGGATGCTAGATGAGACAGAATATGGTCGGGGAAGCATTGGTATGGTGGCATTCCTTTTGGAGCGTTCCACCTGGGATCAAGCATCTCTGGAGGGGCGTACTGTTCATGCACAGAACAAACTAAAGGAAGGAACTTCGACAATAGTTTGATATCTGTGGCCTTGGTAGCAATGGCTGATGCTGTTCTTCGTAAGACATGGTTGGAAGCCACAGCAAAGCATGCCTCATCTACTTCGCACCCGACAAATCTGCGATGATTGGGGAGAGTCATGCAAGCATGGGCAGTTGAGAAGGTACCGGCGAATAAATCCACCACGATATCACCTGGCTGAGAGAACCTGCAGATGAGTTCCTTGAGGAGGGCAACTGGTTTCTGCTCTGCGCGGAGAGCAAAGGTTTTTGATGGGTCGTTGCTGTTGCATCCTCGGAGCTGTTCACCGGGAAGAAGCCACATGACATTGTTAATGATGTTCTTGAAGGCCGGAAATGTTGAAGGGACGTAGTTAAAGTTCTTGTAGTTAACCATCGCTTCTTCCTCTTTGTATGTAAGACCGTTTTTCTTGATATGGACTGCCAATTCGGCCCCATTTACGAGTGAACACTTCTTTCCCGGGGGTACTGTGATGACTGAGGGATGTCTCTCGACTATCAAGGGCATCGAATCCACAGTGAATGTGGGCCTCTTTTGGCCCCTGCCGAGGTCTGTAGTCGAGGCTTTGAACTTTCTACGCCATGTCATGAATTGCTGTATCGAGCAGAAAATGATGCCGTGTCCACCTTTTCTAAGGACCATAGCTGCAGTTTTCACGACCTCGTCCATGTCTTCATTTGTGAGGCAATCATGGGCCGAGTTTTTCTTGTCCGACTGTCTTCTCGTGTTATAGGGAGGGTCACATAGAAGCAATTGAGCTCCTGAAGAACTTAAAGGGTCCGTAGGTGCGATTAAATCTTCCAGCTCGATGATTTCCTCGAAGCTTGACCGGTACAGCCTCAGATATGGTTTCAGTGCATCTTCCAACTCTTCCATCTTTTTCTTTATCGCTTGGTTTGAAATGGCGCGAGTTCCATTGGCTGGGATCTTGGTAGAGAATGGTTCGAGTGGAGTCTCAGCAGCCGACCGCTCAGGTCTTACTGGAATAATGTTGCCAACAATTTCCTTGACTCGAGGGGCTGTACGTACGTAGTTTTGTACAGCTGACCGCAATCTCATCTCCGTCTCTAACTCCTTTCGAACTGTGTTGGTAAGGCGAAGCGGTATTTTAGAAAAGCGTTGAGGAACTCCTTCGTTGTGCACTTTGAACCTTACGAAACCGGGCCATTTGATGTGAGATGGCAGTGCGTAGAGCTCGTGCGCATGCGTCATTGAATGAATGTCTTGGAAGAACTCTGTGGCAAGAGTGCGTAGGCACTCATCCAGGCTGTTGGTTCTATCACAGACGTGTGCGAACGTTTCTTCTTTCTTATGTGTCAGAGAAGCATGGGGCTCAAATCGCTTCGCTTGCGAGCTTCTGAGAAAGCCTTCTGTACGTGACTGAATGACCCGAAACTGAACGAAATCCGAGGTCAACTGAAGATATGGGAGGAACATGCTTTCGACACCGTCAAAACCGAAGCTGGCAGCATACGTATCCCACGCTCTGACCACTTGCTGAATTGCAGCTCCTATTCTAACTGCTTTTTCGGTAGTGAGGGCGCTCAAGGTTAAGCTGGGAGGGTACGAGGTCGGTTGTGCTATTGATCTTGTTATTTTCCTTTTCTTTGCAGGCCTCTCCTCGTTGATGCTCTTCGTAATGTCAATAATCACGGATACGAAAATGAGCTGCTCGAATCGGGTGACAGGTTCCGTTTTGTAGGCGTAGGTTTTATCTTTTTAGGCTTCGTCCATGAAAGGCCACTATCTGTGAAGAAAGAGCAAACCAAGTGCCTGTGATTTAAAGGGAATCCTTCGCGTGATGTGTGCTCGAATACGTCTCGAACTCGCCTATCGGTTTCATTGTGCATCATATCAACGGCGGCAGCAGTGCGAAAGTACAATCCATTGCTACTAGTTTGGAGCTTGGCAATGAGCTGAGTCTTTTCGTAGTTTGTGTAGTCGTTGCCTTCTGTAACAAAAAGGAGTATGTCCTTGACGGCTGGTGGCATCTCCATTTCTGCACGGTTAGCGAAAACCTTCTGGACCCATTCGCAGAACTTTGCAAAAGGAAGGTCTCTGGCTTTCGCGGTGGGTTCCAAAGCATCCCAAGCATCCCGAACGGCTATTGAAAGCTTTGCAAAAGTAGTGAGCTTTGCCATGGTAATGCTATGAGATGAAGGATGGGAGGATATATTAGGTAGAAGGCAGGGGTGGTGATTGACTCGTGCGAGGGCGGCGTGGATTCTGTTGTCGGTAGTCTTTTTAAATTGGGGCAACAAAAGAAGTAGGAAGGCGCCGGATAGCAATCGGGTAAGTGCGACGAATGGGGAACGACGAGTGCCGACGCTGGATGGGAGACTCTTTAAAGAGTGTAGTTGTTGTTGGAAGAATGAAGGGGAATGGTCGAAAGATCTGAAGAGGGACACGGCAGTGGAAATGTGACGATAAGTCAACCGGATGAGGTGAATGGGTCGACCGAGACTTTCAAAGACGGATTAGCGCAGTGGTCAGAGAAGGGGATCCCAAGCGTGTTTGTTGGGGTGGGGGAGGCACAGCGACGGATAACGCTAATCCTCTGATGAATCGAGGGATCGCGAGGTGGAGAATGGTCATAAAATGGGGTTTGGGCGTGCTTAGTCGGCGTGGGAGGGCGAGGGAGGGCGAGGGAGGGCGAGGGAAAGACGTGTGGAGGCCGATGGGAAGTTGGGTTGAGATGACGTAGTACAGCGTAGTACGACATTGGTTTCAGGTGTAGTATGATTCGGCAATCATACTGGAAAAGAGTGGGAAATTTTATTATTAAAACATGCTTGGCCGAGTATGATTGCCGAATCATACTGGCCGGAACCCCCAAAAAATTACTGAAAAGTAGGTCTTTCCCAGTATGATTGGGCAATCATACTCGAAGCGCCCGCCAGGTCGACCGACGTAAATTTTGGGGGATGAGCGGGGAATGCCCTGGCTTCCATGCCGGCTTGCGCACGTGGAGGGCGCTGATTGGCGGGATGGAGGGGCTCAATGTAACGGGCCTTGCTGGTGGTGGCGTCCACTCTCCTACTCTATTGATGGTCCCATCAACGGCTTCCATCTCGGATGAGTCCCCAGGCGACCGGTTGAAGAGTGTGTTGAGAGGATTTCTGTCGTTCCTGCTTTGAACGTGGGGCTTATACTAGGGGGATTCGCGACCGCTTAGCTGAATCGTTCGGGAATCGCGGGACGAGAGCTGCTGCGCATTGGAGTTGTATTTGGTTTACGTGGATCACGCTGAATCGCGACCGTTGCTTGGAATCTTGGCACGAGAGCTGTAGTGTGGCTGCGTTGAGTAAGAGTGATTCACTTTGCGTACTATCAGGCTGTATAAAAGCTTTGATATGGTGGACGGGAGACCAGTTGCGGATGAGGAACGTCAAGGTGGATCTGAAAGCGGTTCAGAAGGCGAAATGAACCAGGATTCGAGTCGGAAACGATTGGATAGGGGAGAAAGACGCGCTCGTGCTGAGAATGAAGAAGCAGCTGGTACCGTAGCTAGTGCTCGGACCGACAATAGCTCTGGCAATGGGGCGAGTGCTGAAAGGGGGCGCAGAGGTCGTCGTGGTCGTGGTCGTCGTGGTTCTCGCGGTGCTCGTGGTACTCGTGGCACTCGTGGTACTCGTGGTGGTCGTAGTGCGCGTGCTGCGAATGATGGGAGTGAAGGTGGAGTAGAAACGGCTTCCGTCGCAGGCAAGAGCGCCAGTGTTGCTGCACGCGGTGCCGCTGAGGATGCTGCGTCCGTGGGCAGAGCAGCGGCTACGACTGCGATGCCCATATCCGTTGCCGTTGGACCAGTTGTTCTGCGCGTGCGCAGTCCACCTCGACCCCGAAAGAAGGGAGGCCAAACGATCAAGAGAGCAGCATCAAATTCCGCTGAGGAAGGAACCAGAACCCTAACCGATACGGAAGCAGCAGGAAGGTCTGGTTACAGGCGGGAGGGTTCAGACGGTGTTGGAATATCGGAAGAAGCTGCTGACGTCATAATTGTGGACTCTGACGAAGAGGAGCGTGCTGCGCAGGACAGGCTTAAGAATGACAATCCCCTGCTGGCTCCTGAGGTAGATTTGAACAACTACCGCCAGTGTATTCTCGAAATCGATGTTTCTTTGATAAGTGAGCCAAAGCAGAGCATTCGTTTGGTGGATGAGGAGCACCTCAGAGAGATGCGCCAGTCAATCAAAGAAAATGGATACATGACCAGCTCCGGCTCGCTATCGGTAACACTGAAGGAGGGCAACGGGTTAACCTGTGCCTTGGCTGAAGAGATGATTACGAATGGGAAGATCACCAGGGAGGTGTGGTTGATTGATGGGCGGCACCGGCTCATCGTGATCATCAGAGAGAGAATCCAAACTGTCAAAGTGACGCTGTGGATTCCTCGTCGAGATGTTCCGTGTCTCCACTCTGCGGAGATTGTTAGCATTGGTGCCTTTTTGAACAAGAGTACCTCTACGAACAGAGAGATGACCTTGCAGGACCAGATTCATGCTTGTGTGTCTTTAGCAAGGACGCTTGATGCCAGAGAAGACGTTGATATTCGCGCATCGAATTCTTCCCATCTGGCGACTGCCCTCTTCGCCGGAAAGACTTTGGGGAAGCAGAAGATGAGGCAGTTGCAACGTTACGGAATGATTGGCCTGAAACTTGCTCAGAACCAGGCCATGTTTGATATCTTTTTAGAGGAGACGAACACTCAATTGAATTTGAATCTTAGTCACGTGGCATCGGATGTTCTCCTTGGTATGGACTTGGAAGGGTTCAGGCTTGGACTGCAGTGCGTGAAGCAGAGAATTGAAACTGCAAACCAAACTGGATGGAGGGCCACTGGAAGGTTTGATCGACTAAGCAGAGCATTCTACAATGCAGTGGCCGAACAATACGGTGAGGTCAAAAAAGCTGCAGAGTTCTGCGGGTGGCCCGTCCGTGAGTTTTTGCAGCGTACGGTAGGAAAGACGAAGGTAACAGTTGGAGAGAGCATTCGGACGGGCATGGGAAGGTTTGACGAAGGTCAGAAGATGAAGGGCGTTATGAAAACCAAGCTGACGAATCTGAAGAAGCGTCTGAAGGCATTGCCTGGAGTCGAAGACTACGAGGCTGAGTCGGAATCAGATTCGGAGGTGGAGGGAGGATGTATAACCCTCACTAACTCAGAATCGTCAGGGAGGAATGATGGCGACCATGAGCAAGAATCGGAGTCGCCTCGAGGAACACCTCCCAATTCCAAACCAGGAGATTCATTGCGGCCGAAGCAGACTCCGGGCCCTGCCCAGAACTCTGAGCTGGCTAAGGAGCCGAAACAGCCACAAGGGAATGGGACCAAGCAAACTGAAGGCTCCAGTCAGCGACCTAAGCGAAAGAGTAAAAAGCGGAACTACAGCGAGCGCGGGGAAGATGAAGAGGATTTCGAGCCCGACTCCGGAAGGGGAAGACAGAGAAAAAAGCCGAAGATTGCGGGGACGGGGAAAGATGATGTCAATCCTGCTGCCACGGATGAGGGGTCCGGGTATATGCCGCGAGATGATCTGGTGCGTGCTCTAGAAGGCTTGCCTGAGAACGAGGTTATTCGGATTATGGATGCCCTTGGTCTGGATGTCGTCTCTCGTCCGGAAAAGGAAACTGTTCGAGATGAAGGGAAGTTTGCCTCCACGGATGGAAGCGGCTTTAAAGATGAAGTTGCAGCTGTACTGCCGATAGGGTATGACGACCCGGTTCCATACGAAGGTTTAGAGCATCCGCAATGGTGCCGGTTTGCTTTTCTATTCCCTAGTCAATGGCCAAAGAAGAACCCTATTCGTCATGCTATGCCGTTTTTGGAGACGATACTCGTTCCGCATGAACACCGGGCGAACGTGTTTTTTAACAGTGCAGCCGATGTGCTTCGAGATAATCACCACTTGGTCTTCTGGCGAGCAGCGCTGAACTACCTCGTCGATCATCCACAACAAGAGGTTGTTCCCGATGGCGATGAACGCTTTACTGAAGTCCCCAAGAACCTGCTTCCTTGGGCGTCTGCCATTGCAAATGACTACGCTGCTCTCGCATATTTCGCTGAGAAACGAGGAGAGCTTGAGTCTCAGGGGTACTGCGTTCTGAGCAACTTTCTGGATGATGGATGCAACCCGGAGAAGGTGGGGTCGGTGACAATACCGCAGATGGAAGGGGACCGGCATGTTTTCTCACGTCTTCGGGCTGAAGTGCAGGCCTCTTTTCCTGGCGCTCAGGCTCTGAGGGATCCGGACAATCGCACGGTGTGGGATTGGATTGTGAATGAGGGTTTCGATGTCGATGCTGTGAAGGGTGAGAAAGGGATTGCTCGCTACACCACTACCAATTTCGGGGTGACTACTCATCTAGAGCAAAACGCAAGCACGGTGCTGACTGCTCGGCTGAGAACGCTTTTGGACATCCGTATTTTGCAAGCGCTGGCGGCGTTGGTGGTATGGAAAAATAAGAGCGGTAGCGAGGAGATGTATATTCCGAAGACCGGTGGGCGGTGGTTGCTGACGGCGAAAGGGTGCAAGCGCCAGGCACTGCATACGGATTTTCCTTCTATGAGCAGAACGGACACCGTTCGTGGCAAGAGAAACCCCGGTTACTTTACTATTACCACAGGCAGTTTAGAAGTGCCGGTCTGGGTTTGTCCGTTTTCGCATAAGACGGTGTCGATGGCCCCAGAACGAGGTATTCGCGCTATGTCGAAAGGGAGTGTGGCAGGAATCCTCAGGATACCCCCGTACTCTATCTTCGTCGGTCGTGGGGACATGTTTCATGCTGGTGCCGGATATGGAGATTCAGCAGGGGACGGGAGCTGCCTTCGATATCACCTGTATTTCGTGCCAATGAGCCATCGCTTAGAGGATGGTGTTCATATGCTCCAAAAGTTTGATCCCATTATGAAGACCAACCTGGACGACGATACGGACGAGGACGTAAATGAAGGTGAGGATGATGCAACCGGCGAGGTTGTCAGCGAAGGGGATGTGGATGGGGATGACGGTTATGTGGATGATGTGGAAGCCGATGGGGAAGGGGATGATGTTGTAATGAAGGAGGGAGTACCTGCTACTCAGCCAGTGCAAATTCTCAAAGAGGGTAGCTCGACCGCGAAAGCTGCTGTTGGGCCTTCAGGTGGGAATCCTGTCCAATTGCCAATCCTGATACCCAGGAACAGGAGGTAACACCAGATTTAGATGAGTATGAGGAGAAGAAATCTGACTAGGGTCGAAGTAGGAATGCCTTGAAAAGTTGGTAGTACTTGTTGTAAAAGTAGACCCTGCGCGCAGCGGAGAGTAAACCTCGCGCCTTGCCGGTGAGGGTGTCCTGTAAAAGATATTTTCTATTTGGGAAGTCAGGGACAGCAGAAAAGAAGGGGTTCAAGAGCGTCTACATGGGGATTTAAAGGCAGGCTCTCGACTGCATGCTGAATGAGCCTGGTTGTAGGAGTGTAGATAGTTGTGTCGCGCAATTTTCCCGCCCTAGGTAGTGGGCAACATGGGAAAGAACATTCTGATCAGTTTACTTCAACCTATGTACTTTCTTGGGGCCAAGAGGGGGATATTTCATATAAATAATAAAAACTGCGTGGGCATTAGCAACGCTGACCTAGAGTACCGTTTTTTGTTAAATTGTTGTACAGCTGGTTGCCAGCCGCCGAAAAGAAGGTAAAAGCTATGAATGGCATGTTACCTGAAAGAGGATGATACTTAAAATAACAATTTGTTAAATTGTTGTAAGAGCCATGAATGGCATGTTGCCTGAAAGAGGACGATATTTAAAAGAGCAATGGGAAAAGGCGGTTATTATTACGTTTGGGGAAAACATTACAATAGGAGCATGACGATAGGAGCGGTTGCGTATTTTCAATGTGTGCAATTTTCTTCATTGGGCGGTTTTGGCGTTTGAGCGATGAACCGCATTCCATACGGCACAAGTTTTAGATGGGCGCGTCATTGACTTGGAGTAGAATAGCTTTTTTTGATATCTTCATAAGTAGAGCTTAGTAGAACTTACATGAGGAAACGATTCTGAGGTGGAGAGAGAGATTTAGAGAGAGAGAGAGAGCTACCACTTGCGCACGTTTACTCGTTGTTTTTGTATAGAAGGACGATATATCTGTGAGAGAATGCCTTCATCACGTCTTAATGTCGGAGATATTGTGTTATTTACAGCAATCCCCGAAGTACAGATGTCACTAGGTGTGCAAGGGAGGTATGCCAGAGTTGGACAAGTTTGGTGTTCGACTGAAGATGGGAACGACATACTTGAAGTGAAGGGATGGTTCGGGACTAGAGCTAGCCTTGAGCAAATCAAAATTTTACACGTAATCTGGAGAAAGGGAAGAAGTAAGCTTGGAGTGCAGGAAAGGACTATTGAAGGAATTGAAAAGAATGGATTGTGTCTAGCAAGCGGTGTGCGCATATCAAATCATACATTCATGGAGGATGGAGCTGTGACGTTGAATCGCGTGGCGTCACGTCTGTTCTCAGGAAGAGCCACTGCGCCATCCGTCCTCTTCGCCGCTGCTATAGTGCTGAACTGCGACGCCAGAGTCACCCAAGTCGATCCAAATCCGTATCTGAACCCGTATGAAATGTTTTACAAGGCTAACGAGGCGTTGAATGCAGACAGCGCCACTACCCCTACGCAACCGGCTGTGGCGTGGTATACCTTGGCGCAATCGGTATACTCTGGGGATAAAGAGATATTCAGTTCGAATGTAGCGTATGACACGTATATGGAGACCATCACATGCCTCCAGAACTGCAGCTTCAGCCCGCATGATGCCCGCCGCATGATAACATACGATTCAGATTTGCTGAGTACCTTGGAAGCAACGAAACATTTTCAGGAGGTAGATCGCAAGAGGCTGAGTATGTCTTTGATGAACTTGGATATAACTCGGCAGTTTGCGGCAAGCATTTGCAAGGAGCTGGGGATCCGGGATACGTTTGACGAAAAAGTACTCATGGCGGGGGCGTTGTGCCTAGAAAGTGAAGCCAGTACGCAACAAGTCGAGTACGCCGAAACCATGTTTTTTGAAGAGGATGGGAGAGCAGACGAAGACGCGGAATGGCGACATACATTCAGTCACCACATGGCGTACTCTATCCACCATGCGGACAGAAACGACAGAAACGTCGCCGTATCGATTGGGAAATTTGAAAGGGATGGAGAAAGAGTAGGCACGAGGCACGCAGATCGTGAACAAGATTATGTGTTTGTGCATAT
This sequence comes from Chondrus crispus, assembly GCF_000350225.1. Taxonomy (NCBI): domain Eukaryota; phylum Rhodophyta; class Florideophyceae; order Gigartinales; family Gigartinaceae; genus Chondrus; species Chondrus crispus. The sequence continues at coordinate 208,437 of NW_005179003.1, forward strand.
ATCAGACGTAACGAGATACATCGGTCATGACCTGAACAGTCTTCTGCTGAGCGGAGCGATGGAGAGAGGGCGGACGCACTTCTTGCCAACGGGAAACATGACGATGCTCCCAAAAGCTATTGCGAGAATGGCGAGTCTGGCAGGGTGGCGGGGAAGCTGCACCCTCACGGTACGTTTCCCAATTTCGAATGGCATGATCAACGATTCGGATTATCACATATGCTTATCTCGCATCTCAAAGCCGAAGATACTGTCGTACGTGGAGGCTGAAGAGCAGATACTATCAGAGGAGATGAACGATTTGAAGCGTATCTATAACCTGGTGAACCAAACATTTCCTCAGGCCGAGGAAGAAGAAGAATACGTTGACTATCACGAGTTGAACGTTGATGCACAAGAACACATGGGGATACCTGTGTCGCCTCGGGTGCGCACCAAAAGGGCGTCCGTACTGATTTCGTCGATGGAAAAGGCGGCAAACATCGCCTGCGCTAGGTACGCCGAAGACAGAGGCGTGCCCATGTGCTTTTTGAACCAAATGGCACCCGATGACGTGAATAGTGTTCCAAGTTTTGTGTTCTGTGCAGAGATCCTCCCTCACCACGCCCAGGATGAAGAAGCCTGTGCTTTGATTACCTCTCCAGTCCATCGTGGGCCAGATCTGATCAACCACATACAGCTGAAAGCACAGCTACGGAAGGATGCACAGCGACGAACACGCAGATATCTTACAAGAGAGAAAATCATGGAGGAGATTGAGAACAACAACTTCACACTCAAATACCACCGTGGCATACAGATGGAAGACAGAATCACGCAGTATTATACGCACAAGTTTCTGAAGGGCCAAACTCAAAAGACGCTAGTGTGGACGATGTTGGGGTACCCCTCGGACGTAACAGATTTGAATCCAGACACAACGCGCATCAACGATATGCAGGCATCTGGATGCCGTTCCTTCCAGAAATGCCTCGTGCAATTAGATAGCAGTGGAATTCGCATTTTCGTGATGCTTCCGTGTGGAATCGCAGCAGGATCGAAACTGAATCTGTCGTTGTCCTGGATTTGCCCAGACAGTATGCGTCATGATGCATTTGCTACACAAATGGCAATGGATGTTACCGGATAACCACGCGATGCAAGCCGAGGCCCAGTCTTTGGGCAGAAGTGGAAAAGTAATATACGCACAGGGTAGAACCAAGTTTTCACAGATAATTAGGAGATATTCCCTTTTATAATATAGAGTAAGGCATATTCCCTATACCCAAACGACATTACAGATTACGATGAAGTACTGTGGGAATGGAAAAAGCAATTAGCACATCACCAAGTACTAAATAATATTACAATTAGCAGCAATAGTCCTGTTACGCAAAAGTAATAATAATTCACCCCGAGCCCCATTTTTATAAAAAGAAACATTTGGAAAACATTAGTGCAAATGGAATTGCAATTTTTAAATTAATGTAATTTCAAACAAATGCGATTAGCAGAAAAGTGGGATTAGCCCATCGTGGGATTAGCAGGGATTAGGGCGAATCCCGCGAATCCCGTGAAACCCATAACTAAGAAGTATACAAGTTTAAAAGCAGAGCAGTATAGAAGTACGAAAGCCGAGAAGTATAGAAGAATGGAAGTTTAGAAGTAGAAGAGTATGATAGTATAGAAGAATAAGAAGTATAAAAGTATAGAAGTTTAGAAGCAGAGAACAGAGAAGTTTCGACACAGAAAAGGAGAGAAGTTTAAAAGCAGAGATGTATAGAAGCACAGAGGCAGAGGCGTTTGAATGCAGAGAATTATGGAAGTCTGGAAGTTTAAAAGCAGAGCGGTATAGAAGTATAGAAGCAGAATTTTAAAAGCAGAGCGGGATAGTAGTATATAAGTTTAGAACAGGGAAGTATGGAAGAATAGAATTTTAAAAGCAGAGAAGTTCAGAAGTGTAAAAGTATAGAAGGATAGAAGTTTAAAAGGAAGTACGACCACGGTAGAGTACTGTACGGAGGGGGGAGGGGGGCGCAGTAGAAATAAAAAATGCGTGGGCATTAGCAACGCTGACCTAGAATACCGTTTTTTGTTAAATTGTTGTGCAGCTGGATGGCAGCCGCCGAAAAGACAGCCATGAACCTTCTTCTGGCGGTGCATCCCGACGGTAGACACTCCACGCCCGTTTTGGAAGAGGCCATTCAAGATGATCTTCCGCCGATAAACGAGGTGTTCTCTGCGGAAGCGAGGGACGCTTTTAACTACCTTCGCCGCGTGACCGACATGTACAACTGCTTTGAAATGCCAGAATTGGTACTTGCGGAAATTGACGTCTCATTTCGACAAAACGGAGAGTACAACGAAATCATTTGGATGGCGACCGCACTGTACACTTTTGGCAGTGGTGAGATCAATAGGATGCTTGGCTTCTACGAAGAAATTTATGGAGAAGATGTAGGAGTATGTGGCGAAGACAGTGATCAGAGCATGGAGATGGATGATATAGATGACGAAGAATTGGATGAAATGCTAGAGCCAGTTACTCCAGAAACGCACTACTAATCAGTCTGTTGCGAATAAACACGATCTGGCTCATTCCTTCTCACTGTTTATTTTTCATACGTTCTAGCTGCTTGCGCTCTCCCCCTCCATCCTTCCCTTTTTTTTGGTCTGGCGGTTGGTTGCTCCTGGTGCGGGATGCAGTACAGTTCTTCTTTTTCTAGATGTAAGGGGCAGTAAAAGTGGACGAGTGCCTGTGTGCCTGCATGCAATACCTACCATTGAGTCCATAGTCTAAAGTACCGATCTTACTTCAATTGGTCTACATGTTTCGAACAGCAGAGGGGGCTGCCCCTAGGAAGTGTAAACGCCCGCTATGAGAGGTGCTAGCACTAGGTCCTTCCTAAGCGAGAGACCTGGACCAGTGTATTCCGTCATCCATGAGACTCCGTCTCTGCTGGTAACGCTAAAGTACTTGTCGTTTGAGTACAAATAAAGCAAGCCGGTTCCGGTGTCGTGCAACTGACCGCGCATCCATGGGCCCGTAGGCAACGGCTTGGTGATTTCAAAGACTCCTGTCATCTTCTCCATGCAAAGAAAGTTGACGGTGCCTCGGAACAACTGGAACGAAGAGGCGTAAACCGGGATAAAAGCTAGGAGAGCGTCGAGGGGAAGTCTGAGATACGTGGCAAGACTTTGAATGTCGCACTGAACGATTCCGCCTGGCTTGTCGATGAAACCAAACATTTTGCCTCCATGCCGCTCCACAGACTGCTTTGCTTTAAGCAGACGTGACAATATGCGATCGAAGGATGGAACAACCTCTTTTGAACAGGTACGGAAGAACCCACCTCGAAGACGATCCAACACACCAGCAGGGTAGTCTTGATCGTTGACGTGCTGGACCAAGTGAGTACCGCGCATAACCCAAGCTCCTTGAAACATGTCATATTGCTGTACGACCTCATCATCAACGTAGATGGGCCAAGACTGAAATCTGACTCCTGCTGGATCCCGAAAAGAATCCGTTGGGATTTCATGAAAAGGAAGGTGGGAGATCTGGTTTCCAGGAGACGGAGAGCAATTCGTTGACCAGTAGAAGAAGTGGCCACTGTGAAGTCTTGCGAGGGCAACATTGCGGCCACGTTCAGTTGCTCTCCAAGTCTGCGGGAAGGGAGAGGAGATGTAGAGATCCCCCTTGTCGACGCCACCGGGCCCTAAAAGCGGGGCGTGAGGTTTGTACTGCACGTACTTTGCGTGCGGATTGGGAGCGAGGGAGCGAGGTTGGTGGCGAGGGAGGTCCTTTTCTCCATGGTCACCTCCCAAGTAGACCACGTGGCCATCGGGAAGAAGCTCGGATAGATCACCTGCTTTCTTGACGTTAATGCACGAAACGCGCCTGTTGGGAGGATCGGCGGGGGCGGCGGGAAGAGTGTTGTCGTAGAGGAGGTTTCCTTTTAGCTTAGATGAGTGCCTGTAGTAATAAGGACACCAGTTGTCTGCCTCAACCTCGGGCAAATTGCCGAACTTGGACTTTGATATGTCGGTTTTGATGTAGGCGTTCGCGCAATCAAACTTTCCGTCCAGACGAAAGCCCTTGTCATCGACAGCCCCGGTAAACGCTTTATATAACTTGATGACGGCAGCGGAAAGAATTATATGACCACTTGGCGTGAATACACGGTCATCGGTGGTGAGGTCGGAAAGCTTGCGCAATTGGTATTTCCTGCTGGTGCCATGATAGATCCAGACGTTATTGCCTTCAACCTTGAGGCTGGGATTGCCTTCGTCTAGATGCAGAGAGGTACTGGAGCTGTCCAAGTCGTCTGCGTGGCCGCCGGAGAACATGGTGTCGATTTGATCATGAGCGGCCTGGCGCGTTGCAGCGTGGCTTGCGTACCTGGGCATGTTAAGACTTGAGGATACAAACCGAGGAGTGAGGACTGAGGCGAAGCGAGGAGAACGAGCAGAGGCAGAAAAGCATGAGGATATTGGGAGGGCTCGAAGGAGCAACTTTGAGATCAACGAGGAGGGTTATTTATTTATAAAGCCCAGAGCCATGAGGAGTTTAGGTAAAAATGACACGTGGACCGTGACCGTGAGAGAATGATTCACTTGGTGACCGTGACCGTCACACGTAGACAAGTCATGAGAGCAGTGGAATAATAAGAAGGTGGAACGGAGAAGACCTTCGTGTGACGTGACGGTCGTATACTGCCGAAAAGTGTTGCTCCGATGTGACATCGGCGTGACAATAAAATTTAGGCAAATATCAGGATGAATAGGCCAATGGTGTATAAACAGTTCCCACACGCACTGGAAACGCAACATGGGTGTGGATAATTTCTGACCAAAATTTTATGAACGTCCGGCCACAGCCAATCAATTGTGATTGCACAAAAATCAAATCAAATTAGGGGAGTAGGGCGTATATATTATATATTAGGAATTCATCATGTATGCACAGTACAGCCCGCTGGCCTGGGAATCGCTGGTTTACATAATACATGCAAGTTTAAGGAAGAGATATGAATAAGGCATACGTCGTCGTGAGACGAAAGCTATGACGGTACCATATGGCATCACATGATTATGGCACAGAGAATAGAAGTTGCTTTTCAATTTTCGGCGAGGTGATGCTAACACCTTTGTGCCGGGAGTGGCAACCGTTTGTTTCTGCACGCAAGTCGTACTTGGTAATTGACACAACCAATTACCATGAAGTAATTGGGAATTAGGTGGGATTACGGGATTCGGTGGGATATTTCCTTTTATAATATAGAGGTTGGGATATTTCCTCTTATGGTATGGTTGAGATATTTCCTATGTTTAGTTCTGGCGTCACTTCCCGCGGGACGATACGTTTTTGGCACATGTCAGGATCGATACCTAATGACAAAAAACGTATCGTCCAGGCCTGATTCGACGTATGTGCGATTTTGGTACCGCCTACGGTATATGGCCCAAAACGTATCGTGCCGGGCGGTTTTAACGGCGACAGTTTTCTGGTGGGACGATACGTTTTAGGCCGATTTACACGGCGGCACCCTCATACGTGCTGCATTGGAAACATTTCTGTTGGGAACTTCTGGCGAAAATTTTGCCGACGGCGGCGCACAGCCAACAAAATGTGAGTGCGCAAAATTTAGTTTTTGTCGTGTGCGATTAGAGGCGCATGAGCAATATTATTAACTTCATATTTTAGCACATACCGTGTCCCTCGTCTGGCAAGATTGTCAGATGCTCAAAACGTATCGTGCTGGGGGAGGGCAAATACAGCAGGCAGATTGACTGGGACGGCCTTATACTGCACTGACGGCGTCGCAGTGGGCATGTACGAGTTACACAATAATGCGGCGTAATATATGTCTTGAACATCAAAGCTTTCGAAGGTATTTACTGTGTGAAATTGAAAAGCGCCGTATGCAGGTTTCGATAATCGTTGCCTCAACGACGCATTTTGGACGGGTGTGTCAGCGATGCGTTGGAGAGGGATGCGCGCACGATGCATTCTGGAGGGGAGCGTCTAGGATGCGAGCAGAGAGGGTGCCAAATTGATGGGTTTGAAGGGGTGCCTGAATGATACGTTCGAGAGGGGTGCACTCGTGATGTGTTCTAGAGGGGTGCACTCATCATTCGTTTTAGAGGGATGCCAGAATGATACGTTCGGGAGGGGTGCGCCCACGATGCATTCTAGCGGGATGCGAGATTGATATGTTCGAAAGGGGCGCGCCCATGATGCGGTTTGGAAGGGCGCGAGAACGATGCCTTTTGGAATCGTGCGAGAATGATAGGGGTTAGGAAGGTAGGTTGTTTAGGAGGGTATTGTGGGTTAGGAGGGTATTGTGGGTTTGGTGGGTTCGGTGGGTTAGGAGGGTATTGTGGGTTAGGTGGATTAGAAGGATTATGTGAGTTAGGTGGATTAAGGGGTTTAGGTGGTTTAGGTGGATTAGGTGGATTAGGTGGTTTAGGTGGTTTAGGTTGAGATTGGGTTTAGGTGGTTTTGCAGGTGTAGCAGGTTTAGGTGGTTTAGCAGGTTTAGGTTGGGATTGGGTGTAGGTGGTTTAGGGGTTTAGGTTGGGATTTGGTTTAGCAGGTTTAGCAAGTGTAGCACGGGTAAGTGGATTATCAGGTTTAGGTTGACCGTGGGTTTAGGTGGTTTAGGTGGTTTAGGTGGTTTAGGTTGAGATTGGGTTTTGGTGGTTTAGGTGGATTAGGTTGGCTAATCGTCTATATTAAATACCCACCGAGAGATGTAAATTTTCAGATCCAACCAAAACAGCATTTTTTCGGTCCCAGTGTCCCAGTTGTCCGAGTCAGTCTCTGAGTGTCAGCATGTCCGAGTTCGATTCCTGGTGGGGGCTCTGTAAGCAGCAAGTTGACTGACTGAGCGAAATGCCACGTAAGACGGTGTGGCTTAGAGTAAGCTTTTCTTCTGTAAAGTGCGCAGATGTTGTTTTGTCATAGTTTCTGACGGCGTTACGAAATTTTCGAATTTCTACTGTAAGATCAACTGGAAGCAACGTTTGATGCGCAGTTTACACCATTGCGAAAAGGTCGAAAACAAGCCGGTACGGTGTGGTCCGCTTTCCGTTTCAATCCTCAATTTCTGTTTTTTTTATTTTTTTTGGGTCTACAGTACCACCGCCGCCGCCGCCGCCCGTCCCCGTCCTGTCATCACACATCATCACCGTCGTCCCTTCTTCCATCTTTTCTCCCCACCGTCCCTTTCCCTTCCAGTTCAACCCCCTCCCCATCTCCGCAACATGCTGCTACTTACTATCTGTTCTGCTCCCCGCTCGCAATCGTCTGCACCAGGATCACCTCTTCCCCGACGAATAATCGGGCATACGCGCCACGCCGCGTGAGTGAGTGAACGTGCGTGTGAGAAGTGAACCGCCTGCACTCTTCTCAAAACTGCTCCCGCCTTCATCGCACCGTCGATGCTTCGCTCCCGCGCGACAGCGTTACCGATGTCGGATGACTCTGGGCTGTAAGCTTTTGGATTGCCTCTATCTTTTGTTCGCGATGGATTTCGCGATTTTCCCGAGTTGATGACATCTTCTAATTCTTCTTTGTCTGTATCCTTCTTTTCTTCCTCCCCTGCTGCGCACCCACAGCAGTCTCTGCGCACCCCTTCACCACGCCGTGTGCGACGCATGAGCTGCATTAGCTATCAAAAAGTGATTCTTTCCGTCTGTTTCGCTACGTCCACAGTATGTATGTACTACTCAAGGCAGGCCTCTTGTTTGAGATGTGAACGGGGGATCTGGGAAAGAGCTTTCTGGATCTGACTACAAAGATTGGAAGGGCGACGTCGAGTTGCGATGGAAAGATTTTCTCATTCGTCATGCATCACAAGGGGAGCGCTCTCAAGAAAATCACATGCTGACTATGGCGGTGCACAAAATTTAACGGGTAGTTTGGTTCAGCGTTCGTGAGGCATGCTGCCTTGGATTCAATCCGCAAGGCAAAAAACTTTCGCATGCGCCAGCACATGGCGGAATATGCAGCGATGATTGTGCCTTCGTATCTTGCAACTGAATCAAAGGGCAAAATGTGGCATAGAACAGATGTTATGGAGAAAAGGCGGAAGAAGAGAAATTTTGTTCTACGAGGAGCTACGATCACGGTTGTCCAGTGGAGCATGCCCCATCTTCTCGACAGTAGACCATCGATATCTCCTTCATTGACAGTTCCGACGCCATAGTAGGTTTTCGGGGTGGGGACGTCAGCCAACGATCCCATGGTTCATTGCACATTGCAACCACCAACCCTCTCAAGGGTTTCGGAAGAATGCCGCGGTGTTGATCCGGGCTTCATTAATCTGCAGCCTGTACACAGCCCTGGTACCGCTATGCTGCCGCATCGCGAGAGTAGAGATAAATAGGATCATTGCAGTGGATACATGTAAGAGCCTTCTGTGGCGTGGTACTGGACAGCTTTGTACCGTAAGCTTTGATACACAGGTGGCGGTTGGGAAGAAGCGAGCCTATAACGGACGTGGCACGGGCGAGGATCGAGGCGTGGCAATGGAGACTGAATTTCAGAAGTGGTCCCCGGTGTGCTTTCCGAGCATGGAAACCACGGATTGCATCCCCGGATTGCAACCGGGGATTTCCACTGCTGACAGCGTAGCGTGGTGTGGCGCACAATCGATGATACTTCGAGAATCATCGGGGGTTGTCCTTTCAATGCTGGAATAATCCCAGCGCAGTCCATCGGGAGGCGGCGGTGGGGGGGGGGGAAGGAAATGGGCGAAGCAACGTTGTGGCTCGTGTTCAACGTGCGATTTTCTGTCGTATGTCTTGCTGGAAGAGAAGCAGATGTCATAAAGACATTAACGGAACGGAACCGAATGCAGCTAGGTCGAAAGCAATACCAAAGTGGAATGAAAGATACAGATGTTCAAGGCGCGGCTGAGTGAGGATTGGTGCGACACAGCCAAGAATACTTACTAGAAAGAATAGGTGACGAGGATGTGTTTTTCTTCGGCATTCACTTTTGTAGCAGCCGCCCCGCGGGGATTTATCTCTTGAGGCAAGACACGTGAGGTGGTGGAATACGCACAAGGAGCGGGGGTGTCTTGGGTATGTGGCCGCGTCTCTGGCAGCAGCTTGTTCGACAGAGCGCATTCTTGACGAGACATCACACGTCTACTCGTGAATGTCGGGAAAAATTGGATCTCTAATCAAATCTTGTGTGCTCTTGCGTCGATCGGACAGGCATATGTGTAATTGTACACCGCTAGAGAAGCGGAAGACAGTGTGCCCTGAGAAGACGCCCTGCACTGTGTGGGGGACAGTTTGCTCTCTTTGGGCTGAGATATCGCATGCGACGTTGTGGTCTGGGACGAGCCGATCTGCAGGTGGCATCAGCCTTATGCGCTTCGCAATGAATACGAAGGAAAGTGGGAATTTTTTTTGGGGGGGGGAGCATCATCGTCAGGACGACAGTCGACAGTAGGGGAGCCATGAAAAGCTTCAGCTCGTGTTCTGCATGCATGCATCACCCGGCATTATGAAGCGCGAGTGCATGTTCTTACAACGAGGCGTACGCACTGTGCACAGCAGTTGCGGTATTCGTACCAGACGGAGGAGAAGGAGGGGGGCTCGTTGACTGGACAGACACACGGACAGGGGGCGCATTGTTGGTATGAAGGCGGACGGAAGACATGTGATATTTGCATCCGGGGACGAAGCTATGCGGATGAGGAGACGTGGATGGATGGAGGGATCACACTTCGGAGCGGATGAGCAGAGGGCTGGCAAGAGATCACGGATCGAATTCTGAAGACCGCAGGTATTGGGCAATGTATCATATACAGGACAACCATCGCACATAACGCTACGCAAGGGAAGAGTTTGGGCGAGGGCGAGAGGACGAGTCTGAGGCTGTCCTGGTTCAATTGGAGACTGCAGTAGACTCAAGAGCTTCATGGTCCACTCCAAGCGCACTGGCCTCGCCGTAGAAGATGTCGCCACTGCGTTTTGGAGGCGCAGCGCCGAGCCCGTCATTGCGCTGGGTGTCAGGGGGCCAGCAAAGAGAGTTGCAGACGTTGAGGGCGTGTATATATGAGGACGGATAAGCTTGTCAGGTTGGATGATTTGATCACAAGGGAACTGCCAGGAGGAGGGGGAGGGGTCACCGAGAAGGCGGGCTGGGTTGCGTTGGACGGAGAGCAAGTGATGGGGGAGAATGGGGGATCAGGTGGAAGGGCGGCGCGGCGAAGAGGCTTTCAGAAGGGTACGTCCACTATCACTTGTTTTCTTCGCGATATTTTCCTATCGGATGACCGCCGAACTGACATGGTCATCAAATGTAATTTTCGACAATGCGGCAGAATCCAAGCAGAGTTTGATGCTTTTGTGAAGACAGTTGAAGATGTCATGGCTGATGCAGAAATGGAGTCTGCGAGCGTTGACGCGGTTTTGCCGGACATTGCGGCGATGAAAACGATTGATCCTGTTCTTGTTCTTGCGCAACTAGTGGTCCTAATTTGCAGCAGCATGGTTCACGAAAACGCAGGAGCATCTGGGCGTACTGAAATAATGTATCACGCGACACGGCTGATCTATGCCATATGCTATCAAGAAACACATTTCGGAATTGAGGCTTACTATGGCCAAATCCTAGCGCCGTTTCTAACGTGCCTACTCGGACGTCGGTTGGGGAGAGGGAATCATTGGCCTCGCGGCGACGTACTTGGAGACAGAGTGAGTGAGGGTGGCAATGTCGTCCAGCAGACGGACAAGCTCACCTGTGCGGTCAGTCGGGTCGCGACGGAAGGAGGCGCAGACGTGCGAGGGGAAGACGGTGGCGGACATGTCGGGCGGGGAAGGGAAGAGGACCTGTGTGGGCGAGTGGCTCATTGAGGTCGGGGCGCCAGCCCGGAAAGGCTGGCGCTCAGTGAGGTGACGACGTGGGACATGGTGCGAGACGGAAAGTTGGGAAGGCTGCGGGAAAGGTGGAGAATGGGGGAAGGATGAGGTCTGTTGTGCTCCTTGATCTGAAAGTTTGTTTAAAGGTCGAGAATTCGAGGAGAGTTGTTGGTGGATGGATAGGTCATTGGAGGCTGCAGATGATCGACGTGGCTAGCGAATGGGACAAATACGCGGCCATGAGCGGCAGTATGAAGGTCGAACGGAACGGCTCTGGAAAGTTGTATGCAGAAGTGACGGATGTGTGCACTGCGCGTCCCCGATGCCGCCATGTCTTAACCTCCTCCTCCCTCATCCATTTGTCCCCACTGCAGCCGCCCGGCCCCCCCCCCTTCCTCCCCCCCTACGGAACCCATCTTCGTTGCCGTGTTTTACTTTCTAAACTCACCCCCCCCCGCCCCCGCGGCACCGTCACCCTCTGCTCCACTGCCGCCCTACCGTTATCTGCGTTCAGTGCGCTGAGGTACACACATATAAGACCGCCATCTACTTGACGCATCTCTGCCACTGATCCAACTTCCCGCCCATGTTCAATCTGAATTAGTCGGCAGCCCTTATGAAGGCAGAGTGAGGGGCTGCCGTCCCGTGTTGACTATCAGCAGAAGCCTCGTCCATGGTTGCAGCTCCCTTAAAACCACCCTCGACTGATTCATGCGTACTGCTTTGGTTGTATCTCAGTTAATGATTTTCATTGAAAGTGTAAGGATCAAGCTCTTCAAAGGTCATTGGATTGGAAATTGGAACATGACTCATGTCCCGGTCTGGCGTGTTTTTACGTTCTTGATAGTCGCACAGGCCATGTTCTCTTTATTTCGTCAGAAGAAATGGTGCCCATACTATACCGCCAGACTTTGTCTCAGCTTCGCTCATGTTATTGTCTACAACTACCAATACTTTGTAGATCCCAAGATCGATGTTCTTATATCGAAGAACCTTGAACGAGAAAACATTCTAGACATCAGTCTGTCTGCAGCTTTCATGCTTAACCGCGTCCCTTTTGATGAAGGAGAGGGGGGAGAACTCTACGCCACTCTTGGAAAATGCTTTCCTCGATTGTTAGTCCGGCCACACAGATCGATCCTCTGTTTCGGCGTAAGTGTTGGGCCCCCTCTTCTTCAAGCAGAAATGCCAAAACCACCTCCTCCGCAAGGGTTTGCCGCCTCGGAGTCTGAGTCTCAATGAAAGTACCATCAAAAGCACCACCACTACGACCGAACCCAGCCACCTCACCATCCCAATAATCATCAATCCCCCCTAGTTGCCCGCTTATCTCTAAATAGGTTATGTAACTCGCATAGACGTCCACATGTTGATCGGCAGTAGGAATTATGTCTTCGCCATTGCAGGAGGCCGCACTAGATCCGTCGCCCTCCTCGGTGTCAGAGACGGAGGCCAATTCCTCTGTGACCATTGGGACGGCAGCAGAATCTGTAGGAGGCCCCAAAATCACTTCCAACTCGGCAGCGAACGTAACTTTCTTCAAGTTTCCCATTTCTCAAAAAACAAAAGAGCCTGAGACGGTAGGCAAGGAGAAGATGTCGCGATCCGCGTTGTGTGGGGTTTTTGAGCACGCGACGACAAGTTGGCCGACAGATATGAAGACCAAGCGTATTCAATAGCACTTTCTTCGTCGATGAGAACCGAGGGAGACGAAGTGCTAGGGCTGGCAGCAGTCCCCTGCGGGACGGAGGGTGCCTCGCATAAGACGGATGCGCCACGTAACCTTCCGTCTGCGTCGGAGCCGATGGCAGCGGGGCTGCGCCAGTGTGTACAGAGCATCGCTGGACGGATTGGATCACAGGAACTGATGCGGCATCGCCTCAACGAGGTGCAGTTTCAAATTACTCACCCCTCACCCACGGAAACATCGGAGATGCCGTGTCACAAGGGATTCGGGGAGATTACGGGGATTTGGACACTACGGTCGTGATACGATAGAAATGATGAGGGGGTTTGCTACTTCTCTGCTGAGCGGAAGGCAGGGAGAGATTAGCGGATTAGGGTTGGAAGGAAGGAAAAGGCTTTAGTTGATTTTTGTAATGTGGGATCATGCTGTCTTTGTCGTTGAATAATTTTTTTTCATGTTTCAGAGTGTGCGATGACGCACGTAGTGTCGGTATGGTTCGAAGTGAAAGTGCAGTTGAGGCTTTCGTCCCGCTGCAGTACGATCGAGATGACAGGATCCACATGAACGCCACCCGCATAGAGCATTGCGACTGAGACATGTGCAACAACCTATTTTGCGATTTTGGGAATGGGACATGAAATGGTCCTTACATACGATCTCGATCCTGAGCAAGTTGCCGACAGAGGGGGGTCTCAGATGGCGTGGAATAATTGTGGTTTTGGTTTTACCGGCATAAATTGATTTCGCGATCGTCTCGCCGCCGCTTGTTCCCAGCTTACGGTCCAACCTTTTTTTTGTCACTGCGTCGTGAACACCTCCTCTGTCATGCATTAACCCTCACAGACGCCCCCCGTTCTTCCCAACTCCCTCCCTTCCTATTCTCTATCGGAAACTCTCTTCGAGTCAATACACTAGTTTTATCGCCGTCATCCGCCCTGCCTATCGCCTAACTCTCTCAATTGTGACATGCCGCGTCTTGAACACCTCCTCTGTCATGCATTAACCCTCACAGACGCCCCCCGTTCTCCCCAACTCCCTCCCTTTCTATTCTCTATCGGAAACTCTCTTCGAGTCAGTACACTCGTTCTAAGGACGATGGAATGTGCAGCCGGCAGCAGGGGGATGGGAATTTCAGTGGTGCAATGTAACAGACAGGAAGTGGAGGAGGGCTGGGCTTGGACTGAGGGACGGGGGGGCGGGGGAGGGAGGGGGAAAGAGGAGTCGGAAGGGTGTGAAATGTGCGAGACGAAGGGGCAAGCAAAACGTTTACGGGTGTCTGTCCCGACCTGCAGAAGGTCGGATGACTCTATGCGAAGAAACCAGGAGCATCATCTTCGTTTTCGACTAGGTCTATCGTCTCCTCCGTATCATCAGGGTTGGTTGTGACAGCGAGAGCTCTGATCAATGCCTTGGCGGTATCAAGGTAGTCGGTGTGGTCCAGGCCGATGTAGGTGGAACGGAGCTGGTCTACGGAGGTATTCATTTGCGTAGACAATGTATCCAGAAACGCTGCTTCATCCAGGTTGGGGAAGATTTTTTTCTCGCGATAACTGTGCATCATCATTGTTCCATAGCTAGATCTCAGCATCATAACCGTCATGTCAGCGAGGGTGGGTTCTGACATGCGGAGGAACGCCTGAAATGTCTTTGTGACTTGTGGGGTAATCAGACTATGTCCATTTTCGGTATGAATGAGTAGGGATTTGTGGACAAGGTCGGACTCATCCTTTTCAGCTTGGTCAATTATTGCAGGGCGGACAGTGGAGCAATGAAATCGGACGTATTTGAGAACATATGAAGGAAAAAGAACAAACGGCATTCGCAAGGATCGGCTTGTCTTCTCCTTGACCGTGCTCATTTCAATGAAACCCTGCTCCCGCGCTCTTTGCGTCATGTCTGTCAATTCGCTTGACGAAGGCAGTTGCAACTGCGTGTATACTTGGGGTCGTTGACCCCCGCCGGTCAACACAAGAAGGTTGATTAAATTCATGCACCACTTATTTTTGGTCCTACCTTCCCGGAAAACCGTGGTGACGGCAGCGGTCACCCCGTGGTCAACTGTGTGACTATCAAAAGATGCGAGAATAGAATCCAATGCATGTCGGATTTTTTGCTTGCAACGAGAAAAATCCTGTGGCATGAAAATTGCGGCCCGCGCTATGCGATCGTCTATGACGCGACGATCGGTAGCGCGTTGCCTTCCTAGCACTTTCTGAACATTGAAAATGGAACGGAGATGTATGCGGCTTCGTTCTGCTTCAGCAGCGTAGACAACGCTTCTTCCTTGAAAGTACAATTTGGCGTGCTCGGAAATTTTTTTCAAGTGAAAAGCTTTTGTCATGACAGTTGTACAGACAGCCCTGACGCGATAATGTGAAATGAGGAGATCTACTGTGTCCTTGTCGCATATTGCTTCGAATAGCTTCCCTGGCATCCATACCGATTCCACCTCCAAGACGTTACAAACCACACACAGCCGCAGCAGCTGCCCCGCCGCGATACAGAGCTGCTTGAAGGACCCATCGCTTCCTCCCCCCGAGATTTTTGGCTCGTATTCAATACGGTATATCTCTCTCAGATCGCTATTATTATCTTCACAAACAGAAATCCCCTTATACGCAGCGCGTCCTTGTCCGATTACGCCATGATCTTTCAAGGTTGCTTCTTCGCAAGAGAAGTAAT
>NW_005179003.1:223767-229555 GCF_000350225.1 Chondrus crispus
CTAGAGGATTTAGGGAGCACAGGAGGGAAAGGAAACGGGACTACGATTCGCATATATATAGGGAAATGGCAATACACACTTGAGAAGTATCGTGGTTCCACGTGAAAAAACCGCGGCAAATTCAAATCAGAGTACAACAGTGTTGCGGGCCATGTGGGTATCCGTGTCTGTGTGTGTCGTCACGTGTTCGTTTTTGGGCCACTTCAGGATGTCGATTCTCTGATAAATCTGTTCTGGTCTCGAATGAGGTTTTCGGACAACGCGGATGAAATTGACGGAGGAAATGAGTCGTCGGATGGGGAAGGTGAAAATGGGCAATCTGGAGAAGACGTCGGGTGAAGCTGTCGATCAGAGTTTGCAAAGGTCGCAATTGCAAGTCGTACAGGGGGGGAGGGTGGGCAAGGGCATTCTGTCTGAAAAGTCGAAAGACGGAAGGTTGAAGAGGAGAGCGGACTTTGCAGGACGAGGTGGAGACGGAAGCAGTGAAGCTGCAGTGAAGCTGGTTCGGACAGCGTAGAAGAAGATGACGTGAGCGGCGAGGAGGGAGATGATTGCAGTGTAGTGTAGGGTCTTCAGTAGAATTCAAGAACCAGTCCCCGAAGCACGGCGAAGCCGCAAATGATTCATCCGACGAAAGCGGCAGTTCTAGTGAAGACAAAAATGAGGATGCCGCAGCGAACTTGAAGATGTCATTGTCGCTATCAACAGCCGTCGCAAAGTACATTTACAAGAAAGATACGAAGAGATCTCAGGACGGAGGAAATGTCAGCGAGGAGGACGAGTCTGATGTCGAAGGCTGTAGTCCAGAAGAAGATAATAATTTTTTTCTCACCAAAGCGGAGGAGAAGGCATGCCGAAACCGGGAACAAGAACGAATTGCTGTTCCCGACAAGCGTACTTGACGAGATAACACGTTTAATCCTGAATGCCGGGAAAAATTGGATCTCTAATAAAAAATTGTGTGGCCGCCCTAGACGGCAACGTGTCGGAACTGGCCAGTGCAATATAAGCGCTGGAGAATTGCAGAACGACGAGGACGACGACAGTGTGATAGACCGGAACTTGGAGGATGTTGAAACCGGACATGGTAATCGGGCGAAGGCACCTCCAGTAGTTTTCAAACGAAACTGGAGAAGAAAGCAACTCGGACAGTGACATTGATGATTTCGGTAGACGGAAAGTCCAGCAGAAAGAAGAGTTGAATACTGAATGAGATAAGCGAGACGGCTGCTCCGAGCGGGAAAAGAGAGGCGTAGACAACGAATAAAGTGTTCCGTTGAACTGACATACACGTTCCTTCAGAAGGGGATTAGGGGCTAGCTGCCGGATCGTGGTTGATTTCTTGCGACGCGGACTTTAAACACCGCCTGCTCCGTTGTTGCTAGCTTGCGATATGAGGAATACCTGCGTGTTGGCAATCTTTGTGTCGAGGCCAATGTAACCATTTCTGTTGCCGGCTTGGTCGCAATGAAGTTCCACAAAGTCATCTTAGCAACAATCGGTTCCCCAATACATATAAAATGGATCCTCCATATCTGGGAAATGTCCTTTGCTACTCTCCTGTACAGCAGTGATGCTAAAGATCCGGCATGCACGCCATCTGGTACAGCCTCAGCGCCCCTAAAAAAAAGTCGCCGAAGACTGGATCGCAGAAACGGCCATGCCAGAGACGCCTTCCTTTTCCTTGATCTGTGCGAAAACGTTCGCATGAAGACGTAAGCCCCTTTCACTGTTACGCACCGTTTGCAAGCTCTCCTATACGATGGCGTACATCAAAAGTACGAGGCAGTGTCGCGGAAGAATTTGTGCATGCCTCAAGTTCATCGCCTCTGAAACGTTCTTCATATCCGTATTCAACCAATAGAAGCACTGTGCACCTCCCAATGCGGCGCCAACCATAAACACATCGAGGCGGGAATGTAGTGTCATCTCGACTGCTAATCTGAGAGTGAACGTTTGACGGAGCAGGGGTTGTCAGTGGGCATGAAAGGGGCTGGGGACTGGGGACTGCTGTTGCCGGGCTTGCCACAGGGTTCATCAAAAATGTGAGCAGAGTTTATACAGTAATACATATCCCTTTCTTGCAGAGGTTGAACATCACTGTCCGTTGTCACTACACAGGACAGCACCGTAGCACTTTTCAGAGTGGAAAATGTCCATCTTCAAACACCTTTAGCCATAACTTCTTTAAGATTGAATGGATGAAGATTTATGAGCACTGGACATAGTTTGAGTTCAGTTCCGAATGCCAAACGCTGGATATGAGAAGGAGATCTGTTCAGCTTCTACAGACGCGTACAGCAGTTAACGGGAGCCCCGTTTCGTTGTACTGGATATTTTTTAAGTTACTCTTTCTCGCCAGAACTCAGTAAGAATGTATTATTTCCATTGAATTGAGAGTCATTCTCTGGATAACTGAGACAGTAACCAAGGTCATTACGCGACGCAGAATACCACAATCACGCTGCCGATCTATTTCAGGACAAGGGCAGACGATGTTGAACGATTACAGCGTCAAAACGTATGTGAATGCAAATGGGGATGTGAGGTTGCCTGGATAGGAGGTTTGTTGGCGTTGGTTGGCTTCACTGAGCCACCGTTAATGAGGGGAGTGGATTCAGCCTGTTCTAGGTTGACTTTGGGGGAGGGCCCTGCGCAAAGGGAAGTCCCGTAATCCGGCGGTGCGGAAACGTGATGATGACGTCATGCCCTGCAGTCTGCAGGGCATGACTCTGTATTGGGCGACCAATGATAAAAAGGGGATAAAATAGCAAAGAAAATATTTGAAATATACAAACACTGATCGCATTTGATTTGAGACATATAATTCATATTATGGTTTCATCGGACACGTCTTGTCGCGGGGGGCAGAAACGTGATTATACAGTGTACAGAGAAAGACTGGCATAGGGCGATCATTGAGAAAAGGGGATAAATTATCGAAGAAAAACAGTGGAAAAACACGAACAAAAACTGTACGCATGTGATTTGGGACGTACCGTATATTTTCATAATCAATTTGAATCCAACACGTCACCCGCCGCCTGGAAACAAGATGACTACGTTTTGCTCTGTAGAGCATGACGTCATTGTTACTAGAGAAAGTTTTGGAATAATAAAAATAATGGCAACATTATAATGGTATATATATGAAATATTTTTTCAAAATATTACACGAACAAAGGCTGTACGATTTTCATTAAGGACATATATTTTCATCACCAATTCGAACATTACACGCCATCCTGCATTATAGAAACATGATTACTACGTCATGGTCATTCATTTACTGAACGCGGTTGTGCAGTCGTACTGCGTACTGTTGATGCTTTCAAATTTATTATCAAGGGATGAGCCACCGCCCTCAACGGACAATTAAAAAATTAAAAAAACCAGTTGGCATAAACTAGGCGCACTGCAAACAGAATACAAATCCTATTGTGGCGCCAATATGCCTATGCCCTTGCGTATTATTCGAAGGACTGGTTCATGCAGGAATTAAAAAAACAGAACTATCCCACACACACCAGCTGATATGAGTGAATGTATTAAATTATCATACTAAATGTAAGAATCACAACAATTTCACTTCTTTTAACTTTACGATGTTACGGTGGAGGAATGTAGTTACAATTATAGAACTTTACGACAAATTGTCTTGTATGAACAAATAAGATCCCCCATTTATGTAAAAGGTGTATCATGTTTGTTCAACATACGTGTAGGCGTTGAAGGAAGGGAAAATGTTCACACGCTACATACCACTACCCTGACGTAACATGGGGATTACATGTGCAGCATGAACTTGGAGGATTTTGATCCACATTTTCCGGATGAGAAACTGCCATGGCTACGCATAAACGTGCGAACCAAACACATTGTAACGTGATCTCAACTGGGAAGATGTATCCCTACCAAAGCTGCAGTAGGGTAAAAGGTCGCAAAGAAAGAACTTCCATGATGCCCCTTAATACGTGCAGAACACTCTCAAGTATAGCAAGAAATGCATGAACTGCAGCAAGGTGTATACCAACCCAACTAAAACCACCACTAATGTTTTGACAATCTGCAACGTATAATATCCTGCAGATGCGTAGTTTCTACAGCAATAACGTACAAATAAAAAACCGCAAGCACTTTTAAGCTGCCGAAATGCAGAGTCACGTCCATTGACAGCGCCTGCAAGGAGAATAACAGACTTTACCGGTGGTTTAGGACATTCACGAGGTTTAGGTGGTTTAGCAGGTTTAGGTTAAGATTGGGTTTAGGTGGTTTACGAGGTTTAGGTTGAGATTGGGTTTAGGTGGTTTACGAGGTTTAGGTTAAGATTGGGTTTAGGTGGTTTAGCAGGTTTAGGGGATTAGGGGATATTTCCTTTTATAATATAGAGATTGGGATATTTCCTTTTATAATATAGAGATTGGGATTTAGGAGTAGGATGGTTTTTGTACTTTAGGGATTCGGTGGGATTCGGGGATTTAGAGGAGTAGGGGATTCGGTGGGATTAGGAGATTCGTGGGATTAGGAGATTCGGTGGGATTAGGAGATTCGTGGGATTAGGAGATTAGGTGGGATTAGGGGATTAGGGGATTTAGGGGATTAGGGGATTTAGGGGGTTTTAGGGATTAGGGGTTATTAGGGGATTAGGGGATTTAGGGGATTAGGGGATTAGGGGATATTTCCTATACCCATGGGTTGGACGGATGGGAGGTTAGGCGTCGAAATTGGCATCGCTATTGAAGATTCCTGGGATGGAAGGCCTACTGGCTCCATAAAATATCTGCAAAAATTATATCAAAGCACGGGCCAAAACACTCCCCACGCTCCGCGGCGGATGGAAGTCCCGAATCTCGGACGGAAGGCCTATTGGTCGGATGGAAGGTTTCATCGCTGGTTTCATCCGTGTCGCAGCCCTCGTTATGATCATTCTTGACATGGCACTCACCTGTTGGCTACTTTGAATTCCACTCTTCCTGCCTTTCAGGTTTGAATGCCCTTTTTCCCGCCTTAAAACTGTACTCACTGGCTCTCTCTCTTTTGACTGCTGCTTTCCATCTAAGACACCCATCCATTGGCCATTCCCTCTGGAGGCACCCATCCATTGGCCATTCCCTCCTGGGACACGGCGGCAAGTCTGGTCGGACCATCACAGATCCACTGACCGGATGCTACCGCTTCAATAGTTTTGTACGAGGGTAGAAACGTGTCTGTTTTTGCGAATGTGGCAGGGATTCTGAATATAGTTGTAGGGGAGAGCGCGAGGAGGATGGCTTTGCGAATACCGCCGGCATGCAACACCCGTAATTAGCGGGAAGAGTTGCCCTTGCTCACGCTCATTAATGGCCCGCCGTCCACGTCCATCTCTACAATCCCCACTGCGCCCCTCTCAAGCTGCCCCCGAACGGCACGTTGCTCCGACGTGCATCCGAGCTGCCCCTGCTCTCCAAAATTGATAGCAACAAATCGATGGCGACCTGAAAGCATCCCTGACCTGCATCACGGCGAGCTCGGCGGCGAGCTCCAGCGGGCACGTAGAAATCGGAAAGTAGGCGGCTGTGGCCCGGAGAGCATTCCCCGCTTGCTCCCCGACTGCACGGGGACAACGAGGCAATGGGTGTAGTGCAGAAACGCGCGGTCCGGATCCAGCAAACTCATGCGCAGGTACAGGGGGTTCATGAAACGCTGACTGTTGTCGCGTTTACGAAGACGATCACGTCGCCCCAGTATTTCCTCGGTATCCAGCCGTGCATCCACCACCAGCAGATCGGCTTCATGCAGTTGCCCCAGC
>NW_005179003.1:229672-233989 GCF_000350225.1 Chondrus crispus
ACCGCTCTGCGCCTTAGCGAACTCCTTTCCCCCACCCACACCGTCGTCAATAGCCCCGCTCTTTATAAACAGCCAACCCCGCCGTACTAGCTTTCGTTCCTCTCCCCTCCTCACCCCTCATCCCGACGCTCATCATCTCATCTTGACTCCTTTTTTTTTTCGTTCTACGATACCACCAACTCTCCAACATGTTTCCCACCGGCTCCCCCCAAACACCGTTCTTCCCTATCGGTTGCCCTACAGAGCCTCCCCCAAACTCCCTCGACGCTTCCGTTGCTCGCTTCACTCCTCCCGCTCCCAAACCTCTTACCCCCCCACCTGCTTGCAAGGGCCGCTCCAAGCGCAAGCCCAAAGGCATCATTCGCGTTCTACCTGATGGAACCCCTTGGACTTGTGCCAGGTGCAAAACCATCATCACCGCCGTCCGCCGTAGCCGATCGGGCGGCGTTGCAACGCTTTGCAACGCGTGCGGCTTGCGCCGCTCCAAAAACATCCACGCCGCCCTCGAAGGGGGTATTTCCAAGAAGCGCGGGAAGAAGGGGCCCAACGCCAAGGTCAAATCGAATGAACGCAAGGCAGTTGCGCAGAAAAAGACGTTCAAGAAGGCTGTTGCGCTGCAACAACACCGACAAGATGTGCCAGTTGCCAACAATACGAAACAGCCTGGCCGCTTTGTTCACCATGGAAACGACCAACAACCGAATCAAAACACACCGGCGCTTCAGGAGCAGCCGGCCCGAGTCTCGCAGGCTGCTGGGCGTGTACACTACGTCATTAAGGAGGAGCAATGCGCGACAGTGGAGCAGACTGCGTATGGCATAGCGCAGCACCAGCCTCCCGCGCATTGGGAAGCACAGTACCAGCCTCCATATGGTTCCCCGGAAGAGCAATCTCCAGCCTCGGACACTTCATATGAAACTTACGCTGTCAAGGATCACAGCATCCCAGTAGAGTATTTGCCGGTCACCGCGCAGCACCAGGAGCGGGTATATGGGGAGGCAATACAAGAGGAGCTCGCCGCAGCGGTCGGCTGGGCCATAGACTCACGATGCAGCGGGCGTCACGGGGTGGGGCGCGACTCTACAGCGCTGGGAGGGGCCGGCTGTGGACGCGGAGTCGTGCGGTGTGACGCGCACGTGTTGACAGCACGAGCGCGAGTCATAGGCTCACGACGCAACGGGCGTCACGGGGTGGGGCGCGAATTTTGCGTTTTCGTGGGAGAGGCGTCGGACACCAGCGACGGCGTCGGTCACCTTTATAATAATATTAAAAACGTCAATAAATGTTGCAGATTTCAATTGTATGTCGCCAATTTTTACAGCATACATCTACTTTACGGCGCGGGGGGGGGGAGAGGGGGACGCACACCGTCTTTCAGCCCACAAAAACTGTACGCATGTGATTTGGGACGTACCGTATATTTTCATAATCAATTTGAATCCAACACGTCACCCGCCGCCTGGAAACAAGATGACGACGTTGTGCTCTGTAGAGCATGACGTCATTGCTACTAGAGAAAGTTTTGGAATAATAAAAAAATGGCAACATTATAATAGTATATATGAAATATTTTTTCAAAATATTACACGAACAAAGGCTGTACGATTTTCATTAAGGACATATATTTTCATCACCTATGTTTAGTTCTGGCGTCAGTTCCCGCGGGACGATACGTTTTTGGCACATGTCAGGATCGATACGTAATGACAAAAAACGTATCGTCCAGGCCTGATTCGACGTATGTGCGATTTTGGTACTGTCTACGGTATATGGCCCAAAACGTATCGTGCCGGGCGGTTTTAACGGCGACAGTTTTCTGGTGGGACGATACGTTTTAGGCCGATTTACGCGGCGGCACCCCCATACGCGCTGTATTGGCAACATTGCTGTTGGGAATTTCTGACTAAAATTTTGCCGACGGCGGCGCACAGCCAATAAAATGTCAGTGCGCAAAATTTAGTTTTTGCCGTGTGCGATTAGAGGCGCATGAGCAATATTATTAACTTCATATTTTATAACGTACCGTGTCCCTCGTCTGGCAAGATTGTCAGATGCCCAAAACGTATCGTGCTGGGTGGGGCAATTACAGCAGGCAGATTTAGTGGCAGGGCCTTATACTGCACTGACGGCGTCGCAGTGCGCATGTACGAGTTACACAATAAGGCGGCGTAATTTATGTCCTGAACATCAAAGCTTTCTAAGTTATTTACTGCGCGAAATTGAAAAGCGCCGTATGCAGGTTTCGATGATCGTTGCCTCAACGACGCATTTTGGACGGGTGTGTCAGAGATTCGTTGGGGAGGGATGCGCGCACGATGCGTTCTGGAGAGGTGCGTCTAGGATGCGAGCTGAGGGGGTGCGAGAATGATGCGTTGGAAGGGGTGCCAGAATGCTACGTTAGAGAGGGGTGCGCTCGTGATGTGTTCTATAGGGGTGCGCTCATCATTCGTTTTAGAGGGATGCCAGAATGATACGTTCGAGAGGGGTGCGCCCACGACGCGTTCTAAGGGGGTGCGAGATTGATGCGTTCGGGAGGGGTGCGCCCATGATGCGGTCTAGAGGGGCGCGAGAACAATGCATTTTGGAAGGGTGCAAGAATGATACGTTCGGGACGGGTGCGCCCACGATGCGTTCTGAAGGGGTGCCAGAATGATACGTTCGAGAGGGGTGCGCCCATGATGCGTTCTGGAGGGGCGCGAGAACGATGCGTTTTGGAAGGGTGGGAGAATGATACTTTGGAGAGGGCTACTCGCAAGACGCGTCCTGCAAGGGGCCTGAACGGTGCGTTTGCATGTTTCTTTTCTGTTTCAGCTACTTCGGTAGTAGATGGCCGTTACGAAAGCACAAGTGTAAATTTTGTGGGGTTGTTTGTGTAGTGGAGAAACAGCAAAACGGCACAATTGGTGAGCATAGCAGTTGGATATGGCGCGACGTAGAAGATGTATAAATGAATGATTCAACAAAAACGGCGGGTAGTGATCGCACGGGCACATGGAAATGTGAGGATCGCTGTGACATGTGAATGGTTCCGTTTTCGAGAAGATTGAAGCTTTCTATCGTTGAGAGATTATTGAAAATGTGGTCCTAATACTGCAGTATGTGGATATCGAAAACTACTGGCAGTCCAGTTGGAGAAGACCTTGATGTATGGCCCAAGCCAGTGGGAGCCATATTGTCAGAGGCATATCGTCGTTATTCTCGTCAGCGGACTCTATGGATGCATCCGAGAAGATGACGGCTAAGTCCTTCTCAGTGACCCGGGCCGGGCGGTCACGGAGAACGGAGTTGAAGCGGCAAAGGATTTCGGAAGGGAACAAGTTTTCAGCGATCTGTTGCTGGAAAGACTTCATTCGCCAAAGGTTCCAGGCGAGTGATATCATAGGACGTAGATCGCAACGACCGTATTGGCCGAATGTGGGGTGAAGTGGTTGGCCAAGGCAGTGCGAGAGGCGGCAATCATAGCACTTGAGAGGGACTTTTCTTGGGACGGGGCAAGACGGGACGAAATGGGTCGTAGAGAAACAGGCATAGCAGCTTCTTTCCATGAATGGACAGTCATTCTGAGGATGTTCCGTACCGGAACGGCGGGGAGAAGCGTGGCATAAGAGACACGTCGTCTTGGTTAGGAAGAGGAATTGAGTTACTAAATGAACCGTGGATTCGGTGTCAATTGCCTGGAAGTGACTAAATGGCAACGATAGGGGAGGTGACGGGGAAGGCAAAGGGTTTGTGGGAACATTAGGTTGGGTTTGGCGCGCCATACAGGGAGAAGTTTGTAAGCTCTTGAATGAATTTCTTCCCGATGGTGGAAGTGATGCGGGCCGTTTGCCCGAAAGGACTTGCTTCAAAGATGGTGACGCCGTCGGAAGTGACCGTGGACGGACTGGAAATGGTGCTTGCTGCATTGAAGGTGATGCTGAAGGCAGCAAGCGTTCACTTGATTGTTGTGGGGAGAAGCTAAGGATTCTTCGAACTGGAGGGGCTGGAGGGGGGTTGGTTGGAGCGGATTGCTCAAGCAAGAGAAGCATTTCATCGAAGTTGTGCCGCGTGGATGTGGTGGCTCCGATTTGGTTTTGCCGTTGAGGCTCGAGATGGTTTTGATTTTGATCTTGATGTGGAGGTGGCAACTGCGATTGCGATGGTGTGGTGGGAAGCGAATGTTGCTGAGACTGGGATTGCGAATTTGCATCCCAAGGTCTAGAGGTATCCGGTGTGTGAAATTGTGAACTCTGAGGGGTGTGCGGTGCATTAGTTGGCTGGGAGGGGAACATAGATCTGCAAACATCGCACCAGACTGCGTGCTTGTCGAAGCGACAG